>NC_138153.1:8022300-8169800 GCF_964199315.1 Orbicella franksi
ATTCGTCGATTTAGTGCAAGGACGCATCTAAAAAGTTTTTGACGATAACGACTATTTTGCTTACTTCTTAGGTGAAGAGAAGTTGATTTAAAATGAGTGAATGCCGATTGAACATAACGCATAGGTAAACATTGGACAGCTTAACAAACAAGGAAACATTTTTTCCCAACGTTTGCTACCCACGAGTAGCTTTTGTTTTTCTTTCACTGGATAATTACGCTTACATGCATAATATTAAAGGAGCAGTATCACGGGAGGTCTTCTAAGTTTTTGTGTAAACCATGCTAGAATGATAAAGGTGCACTCACTGATCAACAAAGTAACCTTTAAACGACAAAAAGGCATTTAAATTCAATCTCTAAGAGATTAATGATTTTAGTGATTTTCCTCCAAGTAACATTGTCAAACTTGAAAACGTCGGCCCGACGTTTTCAAGTTTTACACCACTTCTTTCCTACTCATCCGTAGCCACAACAGTTATAAACAACTTTCGTGGCCAGCACGGTGCACTTTAGCAAGGTTAGGCAACTACTAGTGAATTTACAATTTATACCAACAACTTCATTGGATTTTCAAGTAGCGCCAAATCTTGGTGAGACTGCCCCTTTAACATCATGATCTCAGGTATCCAGAACTGATTGCCATTCGAATCTAAAATTAGCTCCTATGTGGTCTTGCGAGAGACTGTAGCCATAAAGAAGCTAGAACGAACCTGAAACATGGATTTCCTCGCTCAGATTAACCACCTTTTTAGGTAAGGAGACGATCTCTATATCGTAAGCCCTTTGTAGTCGATTACATTTTATTAATTTGTAAACAAACCAGCGAGCGAAGGAAGCTGGCCAACATTCCGCACTCTGCGTAGCATTTGAGTGATGATTTAGCGATTCCCAGTCCTTGTTTTCCACACCGTAAGTTCCCACTAACTAACAGCCCCGGAAACGGAGATAAGAAACAAGTGCATCAAAAAGCATTCGTTTTGCTACTATAGCTCATAGCAGATATAGCACAATTTTAAATGAAGATCCCTTCATTGCTTTCGAGATAACATATCTTCTTTAACTTGAAGATAACAGCGAAGCAACGATACTTCAAACAGTTTTGTTTGACGAACTGACGACAGGAACATTTAGGAACTTACTCGTGTTTGATTTCTATTCTAAAATAATGCTATCTCTTTTAATTCTTGGCGAAGAATAAATTATCACCTGGTGGCTTACAGTGTAACCTCATAAAATTTTCATTTTTCCCCCTCAAGTCAAGAGGTCATCTGTTTAAAGCGTTGAACAAACGGTGTAAAATGGTCATAAAATGATGTTTGGTCGTAACTGCTGCCAGTTCTACGTCGACGAAGACCTTTGAATACTCGCTAACTCCTCCGTGAGTTCGTTTCTCCACTTTCCTCTGTTTTCTGTATAAAATTCAAACTTTTAGCGGCTGTATATTGCCCAGAGATAAACATATAAGAGTACTGATTTCCAAGTAGGGTCATAATGGTTCCAAAGCGGAAATTACCACTTGTCGATTTTAGTAAATATTTATGTCATATACAAAAAAAATTATATCGTTTCCTGTGGGAAGACGCACTGTCGTTATCGGTATGTGGTTCTTGCACTACGGCACGATGCTTTTCGTGAAAAGTTCACTCGTTTCGCGTTTCGCGACTCACGCTTCTTGTTTCAGTCTTACACTGCATAAAATCGTCTGTATACGGAGCCTTCCTCAGGTCGTACACAGTCAGTATATCTATTGGTATAAGACAAATATAAGGATGCGGCAGGATGTATAAGGTCCGTATAATGTTCAGTATATTTCAGGGTTGGCCAAGAAAGATACCAGGATCTTATACACTTGTGGCAGGATTCCTTATATGTCATTATACATGTCAGTATACATCATGTATACTGTATGAAACAGAAGGTATACTGGCAGTTGCGGCAGGATTCCTTCTTTGTCAGATCAAATGTCAGTACACAGTACGTATACTGGGAGAATCAAGGGGTATACTGAACGTGGCATGGACGGGATGTGTACTGATTTCGTATATCTTATGGACAATGACCCCTGGTTTTTAGCTACAATGAAATTTGTTTTCGGGATTTCTAGTCGCAGGTTTTATGGGTATTCATTTTCAAATCTTAGCTTAGAAACTGATTCGTAAACAAACACCATTTACTTGTGTTCCTCTCTGCTGTTTATTTAACATTTGCAAATAAAAATCTACTTGATTACTATCTTCATGATGTCCTGAATGTGGTCGAAGCTATTTAGTGCTTCTTTAAGTCTTAGTCTACATGGAGTTAGAACTGTAATTGTGATAAGCAACAAAACAACTATTTTACACATAAAGCAAAATGTCTTCTAATGACGTTTCGGGTACACGTCGAAATAAGTTATAGCAATCTAATTTAGTGAACTTCATCAAAATTTAAATCTGCATCATCTACACTCTGATCACTTTCATGATCTTCGTCATCACATGCTTCGTTGTCATTTCTGTCAAAGGAAAAAAAACAAGTCAGCTTTAGTTCTATGACGTAGAGAATAAGATTTAAGTAAGTGACAAACAAAAAAAGAGGAATAATAAAGTGTATTATCGTTTGTCTCACGATGTAGTCACTTGAGATGTAGATCGCGACGTTTCGACTGCTTACGGCTAGTCTTCTTCAGGCGATAAGGTCGACTGATTGCACGGTATCATTTATATCACAAAGGTCGGCTGTAATTGGTGCATTTCGATCCTCCTATTGTTCCATTGTTCCGGCGAGTAGCTGTTCCCTCAGTGGTCCGCTGTTGTACCGTTCTCCTGTTGTTGTGTTTCTTGATCGTGGGTATCCATGCTTCAGGAATTTCAATTCCACTATCCCTGTTGATGTTGTTAGGGTGAAGTCTTATGTGAATAGCTTCCTTGACCCTACGTGTGTACCAGTGAGGATCTCGATCAATAAACTTGACCTCATTCCAGATAGGATAGTGGCCGTTCTCGTGGGTGTGTTCAGAAACGGCGGAGGTCTGGGTACGGGCGAGTCGTATATCCCCGTCGTGTTCTTTGATCCTCTCCTGCATAGATCTCCCTGTTTCCCCGATGTAGACTTTGCCGCACTCACAGGGAATCCTGTAGACAACACCATCTTGTTTAGCCGGGTTGACGGTGTCCTTTGGTCGCACTAAGTGTGACCGAAGTGTCGTGTCGGACTTAAAGACGGTGCGAATGCCTTGTTGTTCTAGGCAGCGGCGGAGAGACTCCGAAACTCCTTGGACATAAGGTAAAACGGCGGTGGATTTAAATTCCGCGACAGGCTCTCTTCTTGGGGTTGTTCGTGCCTTTGTGATCTTCTGTACAAAAGAGGAGAGATATCCGTTAGAAACAAGTACAGATGACAGATGTTTCTTCTCTCCAGCGATTACTGATGGTTTGGTCACGAGACGTTTAGCCCGGTTGTGCAATCAGTCGACCTTATCGCCTGAGGAAGACTAGCAGTAAGCAGTCGAAACGTCGCGATCTACATCTCAAGTGACTACATCGTGAGACAAACGATAATACACTTTATTATTGCACAAGACTAGTTTTCAACCCTATGCAGGGCGCTTTAAAATACCCGCATCTATCAAGCGAAGCACTAATGTTGACGCTTAGCTTTTTAAAGATTATAGGTGCGTTTAAACAAACAACAACCATTTATTTGTACTCACAATTTATAAAATAATTACCATAAACGTTAAATTAGTATAGAGTACTGCCTGCCCAAATTTACCTAATTTTTTTAATTATTAACAAATTTTCCACCCTATCAACCAATGTCAAGATTTATAAGAGGGATTTTTCTAAACTCAATGAGTCTGCCATGATTAATGAGGTACAGTCAGTTGACTGGAATGAGATTTGTCTCAGGATACTTCTCAGGATACTTCTAATCCTACTGCATTATTTGATTTATTTTATGATGCCTTATCTTCAATAGTTGATAAGCATATTCCTATTAAGCAATTATCTAAGAGAGAGCTTAATTTTCAGTCAAAACCTTGGGTAACTTCTGGGATAAGTCAATCCATTAGGGTTAAAAATAAGGGCACACAAGTTGAATGAGTCATAAGCAATTGGATGAGTTAACTGACACTTCTCAAAAATATCTGCAGCTTGATTCTCAGCGGCTGTTGTGTCTTCTTGGAGGACCTTCTCCTGTCTGTTTCTGAGCTTTGAAGCCATTCTCGAGAGGAAGGATTAAACGTGGCAAGGAGTCAGGAACTCATCAAAGGTGAACCGCCTAATTCTGGCCTCATCTTTTGAGCGCCTCATCTTTTGTGCTACAGTGATTGCTTCGACTTTTAAGGCCGTCTCCTGACCAGAGAAAAACTTTTCTTAAAGGTAGTTTTTTTTGTTTTCCGTACTGTAAATTGTTCTTCAGTAATTTTCTGAGCATTTCCTTATCTGAGACAAAAGTGGAACCGCTTAGAAAAAGGAGTTTCAATAAAACGCCGCTTATCACTACTTCTTGCGCACTACTTGTCAGTCTGTTGCCTTTCGCAGCATTTGATGGCATCTCGGGCAGCGGAAGACACAAGTATAATGCTGCACAAAAAAACAAGTAAGAGGCTTTTTATTGGAGTTCTATATTCGTATTCTGTTTGTAATAAATGAAAATTCTCGTCAAAAACTAATGGCTGTCAATGACATTAGGATAGTTGTTTACAAATATAGTGTGGAATGTTGTGCCTTGATCTCTTTGCCGACACAAAGGTTGTCATGTAAGAAATTCGTGTTAAACGGTACAGAATTCGGGACACATTTAATTCTCTGTTTATTTCTCCAGCCCCGTCTTTATCTATCTATTCATTGTAACAAGTGTGGGCTTCGAAATTACTAACAAGGAGCTGCGTCACGTACCTAGTCTCAAAACCCCTAAAATCTGATACATAACTTTCATATTCCACCGCGATATAAGTACTAAGAGTCCACAACAAATGCTTATAGCAGTTGACATACTTTTATTTTATCCTAAATAGCAGACCATTCTTGATCATGAGGCCCCATATATATAGTGGGAGGGGGGGGAAGGTGTCGGTGTATCCCTTATCCTATTAATTTTTGTCCTAAATATCTTGTATCCTGTTAAATCCAGCTCAACGATTTCCTATTCAATTAATGTTCCGTTTTATCTGATCTAAGCATGCTCTACCCCATTAATATTTCCCCTAAATTTCTTGCATCCTGTTAACTTTTTACCCAAATATCCAGTATCCTGAAAACCCCTAATAGGGCCTCACTGATGAACTGATAAAGCTGATCAAGATACACAGATCATAATCTTTTGACCTGATACTGTCTATCGTTTTCTTTTTCTTTCTTTCTTTTTTTTTAAATACACGACCCCCCCCCCCCCCCCCCCCACCTACCCACCTAACCTGCAAAAATTACCTAGAAAATGCCTGCAAGCAGAAGCTCATGTTCAAATCATTCTGGGAAAGCCAGTTACTAGTTTATCCACAGAATTGCCTAAAATGGCTTTAATGTCGGTTACATTTTCACTTCCTACCCACCCTACCCCTACTCGTTGGAATGTGCATTTGTCAAATGTAACGCAATTTGTGGAATAATGGCGGGTGCACAACAGATCAAAACTGAACTGAGCTTAAACGAGTTCTTGATGAGAATCCTCGATTAAGAGGAGGATTTTAAAGGCTGCTAACAGGCTTCTGAGTCAGTTAGGATCTCAGCAAATTGTTAAACTTCTTGTAAACGGCGGCTTATGAGACGAAAGACAAATAATGTTGATAGATGTTATGAAGCGGGCTTCGGAGAGTTGAAATCTACTTAACCGTGGCGATGTCTGAGAGTGATTTCGTTCACTAATCACCGGAAATGTGGTTGAAACATACTGGAAATATAACATGAGGCACCGTGGAACATCCAGTTGTCGGTATGTCGCGAGGTAAGTGGAATATATCATTATTTTCTCTGTGCATCGTTATTTTCACGTTATTATGCTAATTAGGACGGCGGTCTTTGTTGACAAAAGCACAGGTTAAACTCCTTCTTCTGACATTTTACAGTTTTGACTGCCCCAAAATTTTATTGCCTGTTTTTACAGGTGAGACATTGCTCTTTAAGTGGAGGGTAGTTTTGGGATCTCAAGTGATGTACTTTTGGCGATATTTTCCTTTAAACTTCGCCTTTTTTATGACGCTTCATGAGTAGTCCGAAAGGGAAGAAATTTAAAATTCTGTAAAAAAAATCAGGTGACGATCAAATTGCCAAAACAGCCTCTCAATGTAACAAGAAACATTTGCTTATCTCGAATAAAGGGTTTTTACCCGGATTTGTATCGTTTTCTCCGTATGGCAAATTGTTAAAAATGTGCCCTAAACTGGCCGCTGAAAGCCCTCTCAGAGGGGCAAAACCAAGACGGTGGTCCCAGCGCTAAAATACGAATCAAATTGAACGGAAAGTTACATTTTTGTCAATCACTTATCTAGACCATTTATCTGAGAACGTTTAAGGAATTTGATTTTTTCTGGTCCAAATGGTCATAGTTGAAATTTACAGAGGGCGACTCTTAATTATGCATTGATGTAAGTGTCGGGCAGTGAACCCGACATAATGTGCATCACAGTATTGGCCTTTAAAAATCGGCGATCAGCCGATCGCGTACGCAAATATATTCTATTATATCGTCTCTACTAGCAGAAAACTGTCACAACCTCTGAGTGTTAAGATGAGCAAGCCCCCGATCGTCAACACTCGATGCGTTGTATAGTGATTTGACTCTTTTTCCCTCCTTCCTCCTCCACAGAGGAGGTAGTAGGAAGCAAGATGACTCTTTTTCCCTCCTTCCTCCTCCACAGAGGAGGTAGTAGGGAGCAAGATGACTCTTTTTCCCTCCTTCCTCCTCCACAGAGGAGGTAGTAGGGAGCAAGATGACTCTTTTTCCCTCCTTCCTCCTCCACAGAGGAGGTAGTAGGGAGCAAGATGACTCTTTTTCCCTCCTTCCTCCTCCACAGAGGAGGTAGTAGGGAGCAAGATGACTCTTTTTCCCTCCTTCCTCCTCCACAGAGGAGGTAGTAGGGAGCAAGATGACTCTTTTTCCCTCCTTCCTCCTCCACAGAGGATAGAAACTCTGGTGGCTCTTTAAGTTTGGATTTTAAAACTTGATGACATCACGTGAAAACGTTCCATTGAAATGAGCATGGAATAAAGCCTCTTTATTCAGATCTAATCATTACTTAGTTCTACAATAATAATTAAGACAAAATCCGAGAGGAAATCGACCAATTTCAGTTTTTATTGGACAAAAACCTTATTCCAGAATGTTTGTAAGCATATTACAGTCCTTTTTGCATTTTCTAAAAGCTTGAGATATAAATAGTTGCCTGAAATAACACCGAAAACAATTTCCCATGGAAACGTGAGAAAATAAATTTCAAAGTTCAGAGAAGTTGTGCAAACAAAGGTAACATGTCATCATCAGTTTCATTTCACCAGTAATTTCTAGTGTTTCATATGAACTTCAAAATCTGTTTTAGACATTTGGTGTTGTTAAAAATAATTTCCTTTGAGAAGATATTTGAAACAGTCGCACAGAAGTTTGCTATACGATGTGAATAATCTCGGTACAAAGTTTTTTTTTTCCATCACTTGTTACTCGAACGCCTTGTGGATTCCTTCTTAATTACTTGGAGGGAGATTATTGAATGAACTTGGTGAGCAATTGTAGGAGGAGACCATAAAACAACTTTTATACCGTCACTGGAATTTTTTAACACGGGATTTGGCAATATGACTTACACCAATACCACGGTATACAAGCTTATTGAAGTGCCTTTGAAATTAGCTAATTAGTTTTTACTTGCATAATGTTTACATCTATGGAGCCCTGAGTAAATTTTTTTCCGTAACGTCATGCTTATGAAAGCACGTAAGGATACTGTTTTTGATACTGCAACTGACCCTCCACCGCCAACCCACCCCCAAAAAAGAATGAAAAACAGCCAAAACAGTGACCGTCGATAGGGGATTTCAGAATATATTTGGACATTGGCCCTTCAAAATCTGTACAATGCCTTTGGAGGATTAAATCTTTCACAGATTCGTAGATAGATCAGAAAGACCGAAAAGTTTCAAAAAACATAGCTATGACTTAATTTAGGTCTACAGGTTAAATTTCGCGGAGAAAACGTTTTTTCGCAATTTGCGGCGATGAGTTCTCTTTCTAAGAATAAAGTCTCTCTCATCAAATTTCCGTGATACAATGTTAGCCGAAAACGTACCGAAGTTAAATTAACAACAAAACAAAATTGTACTTACTTGGGAAAAAACGTTTTGAATGACATTCCAATGTGCTAAAATATTCAGAAAATATTAGTTTTAAAGAATTCATGATGAATTATTATAGCTGATCATAGACCGAAAATTAAAACTGTGTTAACACATCGATATTAAAGACATAATAAAAGGTCAGTTAGAAGTGGAACTGGAAATCCTTGAAAAAAAAAAACGCAGTTTATATAATTAATAAATGGAATTTCTGTCGTTTACTGAAATCGACTTAAAAGATCATACTTCTTGACTGGTTTTAAACTCATTACTTTGTTTTCAATTTTATTAGAAACTGCATGCGAAAACCTCTGTTTTTCATACATGAAAGAATGAATTTTGAGTCGCAGATAAGAAATGAAACAGTTAGCTTAAACGACGATACCTACGCCAGGGACGACTCCTGAAAAGAAACATAGGCACGCAAGGCGTGCAAGAGTTATTTTTTTGTGAACTATAAGTCTCGGAGATAGGAGCATTCATGGAACTGTTTACAGTAATGATTTGGTTGATTTGACAAGTGTTTTTGGTTGCGATGTACAGCAACAAAGAAACTGCGAGTTTATGATGTACATACGATGTTACATCGGTAATGGTAAGATAACTAAATAGTAAGCCATAAAATGTTTGACTGAACAAACTACAGTAATCTGACACGTCTCCAGATTAATGTAGATACCATCTTATTTTCTAACAGGCAATTTTATTCGTTCTTTGATACAACCCGCACTGCGATTGGTCTGACACGCGCACATGCATAACTCCGTCACTCATCGATCACGTCGCCCTTCCCTGGGGAAGGACTACGTGATCTTATATGGACTATATAGGTCTGTACGGCACCGAAGGGTATGGTTTTTCAGCCGTTTTGGTCATAAATAGGGTATCGATTTTAGCTGATTTTGGCTATTTTGGTCATAAATAGGGTACGGTTTTTGCACTCTAGCCTTGATATGGGTATGCTTTAAGAAGAAGCCACTTTTTCATCATTATCGAAAAGAAAATCAACAAAAGCCCCTCACAAATTTATATGTTTGCGGTAATTTAACATTGGTTTGAACTAGGGAGCTAATTATAACGCAGGTCTGAAACAGGGTTTTGATTTGAGGGTCAGGTCGTAAATAGAGTTTCGAATTTTTGGTCAGGTCATGAATAGGGTAAGGAATATCGCAGATTTTGGTCATAAACAGGGTAAGGGTTTTGGGAAGCGGGCCGCACACCCCCAACCAATTTTTCTGGGAGTACCCCCTCGGGAAGCCTTCCAGCCCCCAAGAGGAATTTTTGCTCAAAAATACTTAAGTTAAGAGAACCTTTTGCATTTTATACGAGTAGTAAGTTTACCCTTTTTACACAACACAACGCAACAACACTACTTCACCGAAAATTTAAAGAAAGAGAAAAAACCTCTCTGACACGTTGAAAGTCTGATTTAATTAAATTGCACTTTAACTTGGTGCCACACAGTCTTCAAAGAACATTTGAACAGTTTTCATACTTTTTACCTTTAAAAATAGCGGACTGGAAAGAATGTCATAAAATGCCCATCAAATAAAAATATTAAACTGCTACTGCAGAGACGTAAAAACACTCTAGAAAGGAAAGCTTCTTTTTTGTTTAATATCCTGGGAACAGTAGCCGATAACTTGTAAGCTCTGATTGAATTTACTCCAATATGAAAAACAAAAGTGTCGAGTTACCATTTGTAACTAAAAATAGCAAACATCTCGTGGGAACAAGTCGCGACGATTCGTCAGCTCTAATTGAATTTACTACCTTGTGAAAAAAAAGAGTGTCAAATTACCCATTGTAACTAAAAAATAAAAATATCTCGTTATATTTGCATGCAATAAGAACAAAACAATCGTTACCTGCACTTACTATTGTAAACGTTAGAACTGCTTCAAATCTAAATAGTCTCGTCTCCTCTAAAACATGTCCTAAGAACTAGAACCGACGATTCGTGAAAACAAAAGTATCAAGTTACCCTTTGTAATTAAAAATAAAAATAACTCGTGCCATTTGCCTACTACTCATGAACTGCTTCAAAACTCAAGACTCATCTCGTTCATAACTAGCCACCATTACACTGAAAATTATGCACTCTAAAACAACCCAACGTACGTATGTAACTGTCACACTCCCCTCCAAACCGGACTAAAAATCACAAACCTGCAACATACACGTCACTCTTTATTTTTCAATTACCAAAGTCCTTGTGTTTATACACGAACCATTTACCTTTACAACAAGAAATTTGATTGGCTGTTCATAGTAGATCCAATCTGATTGGTGTGACATACATACATCTCTCACTCACTCACTCACTCACTCACCCATTGACCCGTCCATAACATACCCGACGCGCCAACTAAGAGGTATTTTTTTTACAAAAAAATAACTCAAAAATGATATTTCTAATCTCGTAACAATCTGGATATCTGCTCCGTACGCCAATCAGTACTTAAAACTTGCTCAAACTAAATATGTAATGCCAGCGATCAATTCCAAAACGAAATACAAAAAATTTGCCATCCCGACCTACGCTCTTCAAAATGCACAGGACCTGTTCATTTTACGTCACGGCTACAAAATGCACAAAGATTTAAAACGCACGTGCACAGCCATTCTTCTACTCAATAAATCTTTTGTTTGGTGACATTTTCGTTGCCGTTTTATGTTTTTTTTTCTTTATTTGGGATTTTTTAAATTTCCACAATTACATCAATTGCAATTCTTTTTTTCAACAATTAAGTTACAGAAGAACGAATAAAGTTTGGTTTACAGAAGTTAACAATCACACCATATTGAATTAATTAGGAAAAAAGATTTTGTCAATTCTTATATCTTGATACTCATTTAGCTTAACGATTTTCCTTAATAATAGCGTTGTCTACTTTAATCATTAGTTAAAATTGTTTCCTCACAGATCTTCTATTATTCTTTAAACAAATTCGTTTTATTCGATTTGAAATATGTGTTTTTCAGTTTCATATTTAATTGCCTAAATTCTTATGAAGTGGCTCAAGGAAGGTAACGTTTCTCTACATCGACAAGTCCACAAGAAAGATTTTCCTAAAATTACTACATAATTAAATAGGTCTTTCTCCTCCTCAAAAGACCCAATGGTAACGTCGCAATATGTAAGCGAGAGGCTTCTGCAACTCTTGATTTTACCCAAAATTTTTCATTAACCTCATGCCAAAGAGAATATAAAAAAACAGCCGAATTAAAATGGGATATTGTTTCCGTTAGCTGATGACAGGTGCAGTTGGGATTAGAAACGTAACCTATTTTACACAGGCGGTCATTAGTATACAGAACAGAATTCAACACTTTGTACCGAAAGGAGCGTAGATACGGTTCATTAGCAGCCCTCACTGGCAGAAGAAATGCCTCTGAAACTTGCTTGTCATCAAGGCTAAATTCTTTCTTTAGGTTGACCCATTTATTTGGCTTTTCCAATTTTTCTTTTATAGGAAAACAATAGTCAAAGTCACATTAGCGCTTGCCTTTACTGTGCTACGCAATGTAAGAGGATTGGAAAAAAAAATAGGCAATCATTATTAACATAATATTTAGATCAATAAATCTCTACGTGACTGAGACTGCCCTTCCGTCCAAACCTTTTCGTTGCCGTTGCCGTCGTGGTTTTGCTTGAGCTCCCTAATGTTCTGAAAGTTAGAACACACGGGTAACTGGGAGCGTAGGGCGGTGTTTCGTAAGACATTTCCGTAAATTCAAATTTATAATCATATTACCTTTGTGGGATAACTGCTTGCAAATGATTTGTTTCTCCGCCTCTTTTAACGAAATTCCGAGAGTAGTTAACGCAATTTTCCTGTGTTATTATTAGTTTTTTTCTTTGGTGACATCAGACAATAAGTGTTCCTGATTTTCGTGAGTGGATAATTTCCAGCTAGAACTGATACGAAAAGGGTCTGAAGACAGATGTCAGCGAGACATCAATTCTAAACCAAATCCGGTTGTTCACTGCATCACATGACTAAAAAATAAATGTATTATGGTTATGCTTGACAAAGGAAAAATTGTGACAGGCGAGAGAGTTTACAAAACTGTTTGGCTGCGTATATACCAGCCCAAAGGGAAATAAATAGACGGCTTTCTTGCCAATTTCGAGTTAAAAACGGACTCTTCGTACATCACTTGCACAAAAAAGTGACTTGACTCAGCTCGAAAGCTCATTTCAAGGGCGCCGCTTTAAAAATTGCAAATGAGCCAACGGATAGTAAAGTTATAAAATTGACAGTGGATCAGCAATTAAATCTCTTGACTGAATTAAGACATTGCCAAAGAGTCAGGTGATGAGAATAAATAATACATCAACTATGAGATACTGCCATGATGTCAAAATTTACAATATTTATTGCCAAATTTTCATCTTTCGCATATAAAAATATACGAGAAAAAATATAGCAGCTAAGTATTGAATGGTTCGTACTTTTAAGTGGAAAAAATATCAAACGTAAGATTTATTTTGTCAAATCGTTCGCATTGTGGGCTGAAATAGCGCCACAAAACACCAGCAGCAGATTGTTTTCAGTCGTGGGTCGTGACGAAAGCTGACTCTATGCATTGTTAAAGAGGAGGCTAGGTAGAAGAAATGTATAATTTACAAGCTCTTTGCGGCGTTCTTATTGGAAAAGGTCAGAAAAAAGAATTGGACTTATGTGTTTGAAAACTTTGTTTAAGTTCAATCTTGACACCAAAATTGCAGTACATGTTCAAGAAGGGAAATCAATGCTCCCAAAATAACCATTGCGTTTGATTGAGGAATTCTGGATTTATAAATTACCCACAGACAGGTTGTAAGAACTGTTCTTGCGCATATTGTGTAGATTTCATCTCGATACAGTCGTTTTTTTAGATCATTAAATCAAGCGGCTGCAATTTTTGGCAGCTCGACTTAGCATGTTTTTTTAAAAAAACGAAATGACGACTAAGATGGTCAACGACAAAATAGGAAAAAATTCCAAAGTAATACCAGGAGTGCGAATTTAATTCCTTGCATGGTACAGTCACATGAAAAATGATAAGGAAAAACAGTACTTTTGCTTTAAGCGTCCTGTACAAAAAAAGTTAAGGTTGTGAAGTTTTTAACTGGTGATTTGTAGAAGAAAAAGTGAGAAACTGTTGAGCTGTAATTCAGAGGTGGATTGTTTACAAATTCAAGAGAAAGACATCTTTGCGATTTCGGTGCTAACGAAGATGTGATTTTCCAGCGTTCGCTCCGCTCCAGTTTTCACGTATTGTTCCTAGAAAGCGATAACAAATTCAAGTTTAAAAGTCGTTCATCACTGAAACGTGTTATGTCGATTATAGAAATGAACTTTATTATTTCCAAGAAATAGTGATCGACAGCCCATTTCTCATTTCTGCAGATGATGAGAATTTCAATTAATTTCAGTTAATTAGGGACCATTCATTTTTTATGAGGGAGGGGGGGCTGGTGGGATTTGGGAAGCACCATTTAAAAATCGCATGACCTCCCCTCAGCTTACCAATTTTTTCACATGGCCCCCCCTTATAGCGGTCATTTTTTGGGATGACCCCCCCCCAAAAAAAAAAAATTGAACAAACAATATTTAGATTTCAACTTTTTTAATATTTCTCTATTATCCCTCTACTTCACGTTATTGTGCTCACTATGAAGAAAATATTTACAATCTCTATACGACAGAGAGCTGTTGTTTAAAAAACAAATCAAAAGAAAGAGAAGTCAATTTCGGATCTCCTAGTTATGGCTCGCCCTGAGTGTGTGGCATTTGGCCTCTCATTGGCATCTTCCTCATCTGAATTGATGAATGCAAGAATGACGTCACTTGAGTCATCTTCTCCCCCAGAGTCAATGGCATCACTGTCATACTCATCATTGTCACTTTCATCCGTTTCACTGCTGTCAGCACTTGCCCTGTTGTCATTTTGTGTCAATGTCTTGGCATTTCTCAGTGTTGGTTGGCCAGCTCTGAGAGGACTCTTCTGCTGCAAGCATGAATGTCTTACAATTGCCTTTACTTTCTCACTCTTGCTGCTTTTCAAATGCTGCTTCAGCCCGTGGTGGTTTGAGTACTTGTTTAGTTCTGGAACACGTAGCTTTTTAAGCTTGGTTAGATCTTCGCACAACTCAGTCCAAGGATAATCCTCCTCCCTACTTAACTTTGCCTTTTCTTCTGCTCTCTTTTTCCTTTTAAATTCCAGCACTTCAAGATGCTGAAGATAATCCACCACAAACTTCGATTTGACAATAAACTTATCTGCAAATAGAGCAACGCTCTCTGGGTCAGATAAAACCAGCCTGCCACTTCCATGCTCTTTCTTCTTTATATTGTTAATCCAATCGGGGAAAGAGCGCATTACTACATGAGCATCATGAAAGAGGCTCATTCCAAAATGCGCAATAATGGCGAAAGCGACGAGTCATTTAAGAAAAGGTTTACAGCTGAACGATCCAGGCAGTTTGACATCTTACAAGCAAAAGAAGCAATTTTTCTAGGTGCGGATGGCTGTTCAGAAAGGGCGAGTGAGTTTTCCATGCAAGGGTACCAGTTGAAGCCCAGTGATGGAATAAAACTGAACTTCTCCATCAAAGAGCACAGAGCAATGGTGGAAAAGTTGAATGTCATATTGAAAGATGTAAAGGAACACGATTCCACACTCTTTCAGTCCAATGGGCTTGCTTTAAAGCAGGGCGAAGAATTTGCCCACAGTTTTAATGTAAAACAGATCAAATGTACAGAAGCTAAGTTGACGAAGGTCACGCAGGACATGGAAGCACTAGAAAATAAGAAGAGCAATTATAACAGCATATTCAAAGGCATACTCAAACAGCACATCAACAAAAGGAGAAGGAAAAAAGAAAACCGCAGAAAGTCAAATGAAAGAAAGAGGAAGTGGACTGAAAACAACGTCCAACGAGTTTATGGAATCTGTGTTGGAAACCCGCTAGGAAATGATCTTCCACAATGCCTTGTGTACCCTCCTAGAACGGCCGTCCCGGAAGAGTGTCTTAAAGTTGAGGATGTTGCCACGTCGATATTTAGAAGAGATGGGCCATACATCGCACAGCTCTTGGAAGGGAATTATTTCACCAATGCTGCAAGAAGCAGAATCACCACCAACCTTGAGCGGGAAGTCAGAGATTATGTTTACACCTTCATGTACCCTGAAGAGTACACTCTGACGGAAAGCATTGCTGCTTCTTGCAGCATTGGTGAAAGAGACTCCCATAGCAGCACAAGCGGCGACGAAGAACTCGACGACAGCGGAGATGAAGATGAGTGCCAGTGAAAGTTGCATTCCAAAATAACAGTGTTAAATACTTCTTTTCAGTAGCTACAAATGCTTTTTGTCGCCAAACGTTTTTTTAAAGCAGAAGGAAAGTTTGTGACAAATTTGTATCCTGCCTTCTATATTTATTCTATAGCAATTTTTTTTGATATTCAAACATTATGCCATTTTAAAGTTTTACTAAAATATATCACGTGACCCCCCCTTTTTCCCTTATTTTTTTGGGATGGCCCCCCCTCGAAAGCCATTTTTTTTCGCATGCCCCCCCCCCAAATCCCACCAGCCCCCCCCCCCCCTACCTTATAAAAAATGAACGGTCCCTTATAACATTAATTTACCCAGATGATGAGAAAAAAGGAAGTTGTCAACTTTGGATCATTGTCTTGATGGAGCAGTGAATAGGCCATTTCCGAGTTTACCTTGTCCTTCTGTTTGAAAACGAGTTCTCATGCAAAATCACTTTTGCTATGTATGGAAGGCAAATTTCACTCTCGACTTCTGAGTTTTTTCAAATTTCTTTGTGTACGATGACAATTAAAAAGTAAGATATTCAATACGCAGACACGTGAGTTAAGTTAATTATTCATTTCCAACGTTCAATAGTGCTGCCCACTTTGTTGCAAAAGTAAACAAGAAGTAAAGTTATATTATTCCATAATGATTAGTTTTCAATTTTCCATTATTTTATTGTAACCAGAAATAATTTGGCAACACTCTGTTAGAAATGCTGCGGGATAGCTTAAGGCATTTTAAAATTATTCACTACCTTTAAGATTCCTGGAAGGAATATAGCCTAGAATAATAAAATATTTCTGTTTGTCGTGAACGGATATTAAATTTTCCAGTTAGTACCGATAAAAAGTGGTAACTCCATGCATGTTTGGAGCGTTTCTAGCTACGGTCTTGAGAGAGGTGTCGGCGAGGCATCAAATTCCCCAACAAACCCGTTCTCTGTATAAAATGACTTACTATACACGACAAGTTCAGTGAGAAAATAAACGCACACTGTTTAATATGTCTGACAGTGGGAAACTGACAAGCGAGATAGTTTACAAATCTGATTTTGCCATCAGTCTCCAAAATTAAACGAAATAGAGCTTTTTCTACCAATTTTGAGTTTAATTAAAATATGTTTCTTCATACTTCAGTTGCACAAATAAACAGTGATTTGAGGTTCTTGATTTAGCTCAAAAGATCATTTCATGGGCACATTATAAAATAGTAAATAAGTCAAGTTAAATGCTTTGTCTTATGAATAATTAAGGTTTAAAATTGACAGTGGAAGGGCAATGTGTTCGTCACGTAGAAAATAGCGGTAAGGTAGACCTGAATAAACTTTTCAATTCTCAAGAACTAGAAATCAACATACAATTTCTCCTAGCTGTCTTAAAACATTCTCAAAAAGTCAACTGATGAGAATAAAGAAATAAAGCAACTGTGTAGGATATTGTCTTGATATCAAATCTGGCAATATTGCCGAATTTTCTAGTATAAGTTTAATCAGTGTATCCATGGATACCATGTGTGTTCCTTGCTGTTTTTAAGGTAGCTGAAGTAGATCTACAGTTCTTGTTCATTTTAGCATAAGACGTTGTTAACTTGACTTTCTATAGAATGATAATAGAATCCTGGTTAACGGATTTTGTGATAAAGTAGCACCCAAATATTGATGGCAACCTATCAAACCCAAAAGATACGAATAGCTTGTGTATATGAAAAGAAATTAAAGAGAGAAAAAACTTGACATAGAGATTTGAAATTTTTGCGCTCGTTCTTGTTAAACCAGTACGGTTGGTAAATTAGCATATAGTGTCTCAGTGCACGTATTTCAATTGTCTAGATAACACTTACACTTGCCTTCTAACTGATCAATAATGATAATTCTTGTCAACAGGTTCACAGAGATTAGATGGATCCGTTAAGAAAATGGGCTGCGGCACTTATCAATATTAAATTCAACCACCTTAAAATAAAGTGTTAAAAAAAGGAGGTGAGCAAGACTTCGAAAAGAGTTAAGTGACGTTTTGGAAAAACATAACTGAATTTTTGAAAGCTATTTAATCAATAAACAAGACTTGCAAAGTAGCATTCATCAGCATTTTCTTCTCTTGAACAATGTGAATCAAAGTACAATACTTAAGTGAATTTTCGTTAAGCCTCTCCTGGTGTTAAGAAGGTGTAAGGGTTAATTAAAGGACTCGCCACTAAGAGCTCTTGAAACCTTCTACAACTTAAGATCATTAAATAACAAAAAAAGATATATAAACAAGCCGCAAACTAAGTTTGCGGCCAAATCTTGTGTCCTTGTCCATTACTTAAATAATTAAACAAAGTATCGCAATCAATAAAGATCTAACCCCCCCTAATGATCGCAACATCTCAACCCAAAATATCCCAACATTGCTGTGCCTAACATGTTGCGCGCGCTTCGCCACCCTGTTAATACGTGTTCCGACATATTACGAGCTGGTGGCTCATACTAGACTAAAACACCAAACACGTCGCAACAGGGTGGCAAAACGCACACAACATGTTGGGAGGAGGAGGAGGTAAGTAGGGAGCAAGATGACTCTTTTTCCCTCCTTCCTCCTCCCCAGAGGAGGTAGTAGGGAGCAAGATGACTCTTTGACCCTCCTTCCTCCTCCCCAGAGGAGGTAGCAGGGAGCAAGATGACTCTTTTTCCCTCCTTCCTCCTCCCCAGAGGAGGTAGTAGGGAGCAAGATGACTCTTTTTCCCTCCTTCCTCCTCCCCAGAGGAGGTAGTAGGGAGCAAGATGACTCTTTTTCCCTCCTTCCTCCTCCCCAGAGGAGGTAGTAGGGAGCAAGATGACTCTTTTTCCCTCCTTCCTCCTCCCCAGAGGAGGTAGTAGGGAGCAAGATGACTCTTTTTCCCTCCTTCCTCCTCCCCAGAGGAGGTAGTAGGGAGCAAGATGACTCTTTCCATGGTAATTTATTCATATATTCAATTTAGTTAATGACTCCAGAAATCCTTATAAACAAGGTGCAAATGTTTTTATTAATAACAATGATTTTCCTCTACCTTGCTTTGAAGGAGAACTACTTTGCATTATAATTTAGTTGAATCCAAGGTACCTTTTCTATTCTCAAAGCGGAGCGCAATGCCTTAAGAAAATCGTCAGTGAGAGATACCCTTACACAATGTTTTGTGCACAGTGGTTTATCTTTTTGCCAAAATTTCCCACTATATTACTGGGGAATATTGTTCTAAGAGCGTTAATTTCTGTTCCTTAAACCTCCACTGCCCTGAATGAAACAATCGCACGTCAGAAAGAAATTTCTTTCATAATCCTCTGCTTTCCTAGGAAGGAGATTTGGAGCGAAGTGTAAGTCTTAACCATAATCTCTTAATCTTTCCTTAAAAGTCAAAAATGGTTATATTTTGAGTAAAACTTCCTCCCAAAGTAATTTTCTTTAACATGTTCAAGGTTTAGGAAATGGCTGTAAGACTAGACTG
This sequence comes from Orbicella franksi, assembly GCF_964199315.1. NCBI lineage: Eukaryota > Metazoa > Cnidaria > Anthozoa > Scleractinia > Merulinidae > Orbicella > Orbicella franksi. Next base: position 8,041,391 of record NC_138153.1, read on the forward strand.
CTTATTTGTGCCCATAGTGTCGATACAGTGTACTTTAGTCTTACCGCTACTTCTTAACCTTTAACCCTCTCAGAGAAAAGTACTTTGGGAGGAGGTTTAACTCATATTACAACCCCTTTTTGAACTTTAAAGGACAAGTGGAGGATTATAGATGAGAGTTAAACTTCCTCTCCCAATAATCTCTCTAGGAAAGTAAAGGATTATGGATGAGATTTAATCCTCCTTCGCGATTGTTTCATTCAGGGGAGTGGGGGTTTGGGAGGACAGGAATTAAGACTCTTCGAACAATCTTCCCCTTTAAGATGGTGGGGGATTTTTGGCCGAAGATAAACTACTGTGCATAATGGCTTGTGTAGGGGTATCTCACGATTTTTTGATTATCTGACGATTTTTTTCTGGCATTGCCCTCTGCTTTGGGAATGAGCAATGTTCATTGGATTAAACTGAATTTAAATGCAAAGTAAAGGACAACGACACAGGTTTAACCGCATTCACCTTTCTGGTTCTGCGGCATATTTTTTTCTACAGTTATTTTCTAAATAATATTTTATCACAGGAAGGTGTGAGAACTTATTGTAGTCTAATCTTTAATTTGCTCTTTGCACCTTCCTTACAGCAGCTAAGTTTACTTTCGTTATTTGCGAAAATCTCTCTTTTTATTCTTCCCTCATACAGACTTGATATTATATATTCCGCTTCATTTGTTAATCAACTATTCCATCGTAACTTACTATGAGGATCGACAGATTTACGATAAACGGAATACAGGTGTTTTCTTAAAGTTTATTTCCAAGCTCAAAGAGAGTTTATTTGAAAGTGTTTCTGCATTTGTCTTGTAGCCAGTTGTTCGCTGTGGTGTATCATTGTTCACTTTCCTTACTATTCCTCAAGCCACCTGTTGATAGAATCAAATATTAACAGTTCATCAGAATGTGTCACGCACAATCAACATGTATTATTATGTGATGAACTGTCGGAGTGAGGGTACTGCTGCGATACTCTCCTACTTGTTCAATATATTCTTTCCAAATAAAACTTACGACGCTTACATGTATAATGAAATGTTCACAAGGTAACGCTAGCTTTTGGCTTCAGAAAAAAATATATAAACAAATACTAAGCAAAATAAACTAGTTGTTTCAATATAGAACTCTTGCTAAATGGTTGCCAGTTAAATCTCTACACTTTAAAACGTCACCATAGTGTTATCGAGGGCAGATTGAACTGTCTTTTGAGTCCATCTTTCAGCTTTGTCCGAGCGATTATCTTTTTTTCTCTAAAATTTCGAGTGCTGTGACAGCAAATGGCCTTGTTTCAGCCTTCTGGAGAATTTGATTATCCATTCAATATTTCTAAATTCCCTTCCGAAACTTCGGTGAAGCGAGAAAAAATGTCCCTATTTTGCAGACAATCTTCAACCACTGAATAGTAATGGTGATCGTACAAGATATACCTTAGCCAATCAGAATGCAGTATTGCATTAGTATAATCCGTTAGATTTGTACTAATGATAAAAAGATTACTGTACCGTTGTCAAGCACAATAACTGTTGGTTATTAATTCTTACATAATGATCAAGAGTGATCACAATTAAACGTTTTCATGAAATCATTATGAAGACTGATTGACTTTGCGAATTCTTTTGTTAGAAAACATTTTTGGACCTAAAAACTTTAAAGTTAAAATTGTAAATTTCATTTTCAAAGTTAAAACTTTAACTTTGCAGCAACTATTTACTTTTGCTGGCATGTTGACACGACCTTGTTTCCTTACTTATGATCAACAACACGCTCTGCCTCGATCTGAACCAGTAGGGAAGAAATGACTTGCATTTAATGTCTTTTTTCAGGTTTTCTGAACCGCACTTAACAAATCTTAAGAAAGAAGCTGACATATTCATTTCGACTTGTCTTATTCGCATCCTTGGATGGGCCGTGGCTCAATATTTCTCTGCAAACTGAAGTCGAGTGATACAAAACTTAAGCCCTGCTCCGCTGTGTTAATACTTGGTTGGATTATCTCTTACAGAAAACAGCACCTCTTGTTAAAGATGGTTTTTCGTGTTTTTGGTATCCTTAAAGGGACACAGTGGGCTTTGGGACCGCGCTGACCGGGACACTAGTTTTCTTACTTTGAAAAAGTTCACCTCAACCTGAAATCAAAAATACTCGTCGAGTACATCTAGAAATGCGCTTCAATCTTCGCAGTGTTTTGCTTGATTTTCAATCGTTTACTGAAAAACCTGTTTTTGAGTGGGCTTTTGCTCATCCTACGATAGTTTTTTATCATACTTGGTTAAAAACAGTATGGATCGTGTGTCTGTGATATGCAAATTAACTATGAAATCAAATGGTATGTAATGCGCATGTGCTCCAGCTGACTGTGTCCCTTTAACTTTTAATAGGGTACCACTGATTCATGCTTCAAAAGTATTGATATTATTGATAAAAGAGCGTAAAACCGAAAAATCAAAAACAAAGCCTCTGCAATCTTTTCAAGGCACTGGGCGTTTTTTTTAAGCTTTTCGAAATATATGAATTGATTATGTCGTTCTCAAACCTTTTTATCAGCCTAGCGTTTTTGTCAGTAGTCCGACATCACCAAGTCCAATTACATCCTTTACAGGGACAGGATCCGGTACTTCTTTTTTTTATTATTAGGTTACGTCGGTCCTTGCAAATTGACCTTGTGTTTTCACTGTTTACCAAGGTAAGGTAAGGTAAAGTCTGCATACGAGCCAACTGGCCCACCAGGCCGGAGCTTATCCCGGTTTCTGTAGCACGAAGCGACTAGGAGTATTTCTACTCCCCCCTGGATGGGACGCTAGTCTATCGCAGGGTTACCCCCAGCATTAAGTTCGCCGGTACCAATTTATACACCTGGGTGGAGAGAGGCACTATGAGAGTAAAGTGTCTTTCCCAAGAACACAACACAATGTCCCCGGCCAGGGCTCGAACCCGGACCGCTCGATCCGGAGACGAGCGCACTAACCATGAGGCCACCGCGCCTCCCACTGCTTACCAAAGCGTCGCTTATTTAACTATCAGAAACCATAGTACACTTGCCATCCAAGGAGTTGAAAAACAAATATTGCTTCGGAAACAACATCAAAACTCGATCTGCTATTACCGACCAGCTAAGAAATAGACTTACAAATGCGGGGTAAAAATACAGCCTTTATCAGCAATGATGTGAAATGATATCCTACTGCAAATTATCAACGACCTGTTAACATGTCCACGACTAAATTTCCTCACGGTTACGTGTTTGATTCGGGGTTCCAGTTTCTTATAGGTCATCGATACAATTTCAAGCATATCCTTAAGACAGTTGTATTTGTTAAGATCATAGTTAATAGAGGAAATGGTTAAGAATCCCAGCAAACATCCAAAAAGCAAACAAACAGGGTAAGAGTTATGTTGGAAGGTCTTTGACCCTGTACATCTTTTTGTTTTATGCTCTTAGACTGCGCATGAATTACGTAATCGCAATGTTTCTATTGGTTGGTTGTCTGAGCACACATAACCACTTTTTGTATTTTTTCCACATTATGGGCAGGGTCAACCTCCCCTACCCCCCCCCCCCCTCAAAACAGCCAACAAAAACATACAACAAAGAAATTTGCCATGATTCATAACCATTTCCCTCTATTAACTATGTTCAAATGTATTGTGTTTAAATACCTTATCTCACTTTAAGTATTGCCAATGCGTCTCGAAACAGGATTAAGGTCAATGCTCTTTCCAGTATCTTGATAAAGTGAAAACGCAGGTCAATATAAATAACTAAACTTGGTAACTCCTTGTTAAAACAATCAGGGAACGTTTTGTTGTGTCAATTAGTTCATTGCTTTTCTTGACGTTCCTGTGGCAAACAAGCACACTCAAAGGTGTTTTATGAATTTTGGTGTACTTTTCTAAGCTCAAGTCTATGTTTTAGAGATTTTTTTGGTTTTTGCAAAGTCTTAATTAAAAAAAGAAAAATTTGAATCGCCATATTTTTAGTATTTTCAAGCTTTTTGACATATTTGCGAAATTTTGAAATCCAAGATGGAGGTCCTTTTCAAAAGCACGATATCATTTTTACCTGACAACTTTTTGCACGAAAATTAACATTTCTAGATGATTAATCACCACATACTGCATATATGTTTTATCACTATACCGCATTTATAATTTGATGAACATGGAAAGAGACACTCTCAGTTAACCTTCACCCTTTGCATGTTCTAAAATTTGTTTGATTTTTAAGAACTCCATATAAAAGATGAAAAGCATAGACGAATATGATTAAAATTCAAAAGGTTTGTTCAAAAGTTCCAAAGCAAAATTTACACCTTAATGGTAATTATGTCTTGAAACCTTTCCTCAGTAATACTGCTTGTAAATATTTTTTGTAAAATCACGGTTCCTGCACTGAGACTAGTTTCTAACTTCTGATAATAACGTTTTTCAATGCAATAACTTTTTACTAATCTTCCCTGTGTCGAATCGATGTGACAATTGTACACTGAGTTGCTAAAATGAGCTTAGATCAGGAGCCATAATCGGGGAGGGAGACCGGAAGCACGCGTCATTTCTAGTATTGGGGCTGTCCCTATGATATAGGACAATTTTTCTATTTTTAGAACAAGTTGCGCCATCGTGTGCGGAAAGTACGCGTACATGCTGCGAGGATTTTTGCGGTTGTAGCGCGGGAGAAATGGCATCCGAAATTCCCGACATGTTTTATGCTTTTGGCCCACAACTCAATACGTTTATGTCTGTTGGAATTTTGCTAAAGTATTTTCGTCGTAAGCTGCTTCAATTCGACTGAAGTAAGGCAGTGTCGAATTTAGGTATGTCCCGTTTTTTTTTCACTCAGACCAAGTTGTGTTCCGCTGCTTCTTTTACAAGAGTTCCACATTCACATATGCTAAAGATTAACAGCTTTTCCGTGACACAGCAAAAAGCTAGTTGGAAAAATTTGGATATTGCAGTGTTTTAGGACTTCAAAGTTTCCCTCCTCTTGCTACACGCTTGCGGGGATTTCGCCAGTCTATCGCCACCGAAAAGTAGTAAAAAATTGCAAGTTTGCATTTCGCCTGAATTGTAAGCAACACTTGATATTTCATCAAGGCCCAATAAGTTTACGTCTGTAGATACGGCTAGGCTTTGTTTGTGTAAAAATTCAATAAATTGTCTGTCATCGATGAATAAGAGCGCCCGCCGATGCGTGTTTTGTACAGTCAGTAAACATGACAAATTGGACTTCCGCAATAATATCTCCAGTTTTTAAATATGTTCAAGGTTGATAAATGTTTGAGAACATATTAAACTGTTTAGCTGAAAATATGTGAACACAGCAGGAATAATCAACAAAGTTACGATGACGCTTTCTTTAATCAACTCGAATAACGATTTCGATTTTGTTGGCTGAGTTATCAAAACTCCTTGTCTATTTTATTTTCGCAGCTGTGTAAAATTTCACTACGTTGAAGAAACACACATGATAGTAGCCTTTTGGCGTTGGTGAAAATTGTTGCAGAATCTCAGCACAAAAGATAACGAAAGAAATCTTTGTCAAGATTTGTTGACAATTAGCTACAATTGAAAACACCGACTCGGGCTTTAAAGTGCACGCCCTGGAGCTACTTGTACGCGTCAGACTTTCCTTCCAAAAACTTTTGCAAACTTGCCAAACGAGCAGAAATAATAAGAAACTATCAGAAACAGGTTTTGGTTATGATTAAGCACTGTTTGAGAAATTCACAAATTACCTCGATACCAGAGTAGAGAGATTTCTTACATAAACTTTATTCTTTAGGCAACATCCACGCGAGAGCCCACAACATGTGCGTGCATCCGCGCGGATGTATGTCGTCAGGGTGGCGCAATTTGTTCTAAAAATAGCAAAAGTGCCCCATATCATTAGGTGCGCGCAGATCCCGAGACTTACGGTCTCCGTCCCCGGTTATGGCTCCTGCTTAGATTGAAGATTGTTTATTTTTTACGGAAAACGACATTCCAAGGAAGCGGGAAACTGCTCGTGCAACAATTAACGTACTATGTAAATTCAAAGCTTTCTAAAGTTTTCGATTCTATTTCATCTATTTTCCATTTCATTATTACATTTCATATGTATAAACAGTAGTTTTGACACCTTTTGACCTGTGTACTTGTTTTATTTATCTATTTTTCTCAGGGTCCACTTTTTTTTTGCTGTTTGTTTTAAAATGTATCGACCATTACTTCAATTTATCATTTCAGCTACCCTGCGAGACTAGCGTCACGTATTTATTCTGGCTGGAATGTTATTTGTTTCTTGTTTGTTTGAATACTGACACAAAAACTTTATTCACGTGCAATAAAGTGTTCTTTTCTTGAGAAAAAGAAAATACTCAAATTACACTTTGAAATCCATGTCAGTGAAACATCGCTACATCGAAAACATGACATTTCTCTCAAGGCTTGAGCGCACTTGTGCCCGGACATGCAAGTACGTATCGAAACGAAACAACGCTCGTAAATATTTTCAGCCACCTGAAAAATTAATTGTGTTTTCTCTGTTCTAAACGTTAATTTTCCATATTAAATGGTGTAGCAAGACACTAGTTTGCCCTAGGCGATGATATTTTTTCATTCACCTCCATGTTTAACATTATGCTTATATCAGTTATACAGACAAAAACGTAGTGCATGTTTATATAGATTTTGGTCAAGCTTCGAACATTGATGACCAAACAATGATCGTGTTTACCAAAGCGCAATTGGAATTGTCATGCCGATAAAGTCACGAGCTCTATCAGTCGTTATAAATTAAATTGCTGTTCATTCTTGAATGCCTGACAATACTATTTTAAAACACATTTGATTTTGAGCAATTCCTTCTCTAAATGAATCGCCTTTAAAGTTCATTTGCGGCCTCGTATAAGGAAAGCATTGTTCGCACTGCAAGTTACCACTGTACTATTAAACTGGAATTGTCCTCGTAAATTGTCGTACATGGTTCTCTGTCCGCAGCATAAGTGGATCACTTCCATAAATCTTCGTTCGCAAAGCCAAGCCGAGCGTAAGCTGAAATGCTACTTTAGAATCTTTGTTTTTCACATTGTTTATATCAAAATAAATTTGTAACAATTACTAGTACCACCACCACGATTTTATTCTGTTAAATTTGAATTCAAAATGTCAGGAAAAAACACTTCAATTTTGCATTGCGGAGAATATTCGGTCGTTTCAAGTTGTCCTTTAAAATAATAAACTGCGATGTTCAACCTTTTACTTGATAAGTCTCAAACTCAAAATATTAATTGTCATATTAATTGATTGTCATACATTTCTTTTGTTCTTAGTTTATGAATTTGGTAACATTGCCTTTGTAACATACTTGACAACGCAACGAGGTACGGTGAGGTTATATTTTGATCACTCTTGGACTGAAACCGTTAATGGTAAACGACTAGAGAAACAAGAAAACGACTTATCTGAAGTAAGATATTTCCAGGCCAGGGTCCAAGAGCCAGTACACCGCAATCCAAAATGACTACATATTTCTTTGAAAGGGCATTTAACCTAGAAGGAAAGGAAACATCAACAAAATAGCTGGTTACTATTGATTGTATCACTTAACACTTACTGTTTTCACAACGTTCTTGCGAAAGTTATAATAATTAACACCAGCGTGTTGTTTTATTCTGTTAACTTTGATTCCGTTATGTCAGTGGACAAGTCTCCAATCTTCAAGTAAAATCCTTCTTACTAGTTACAATATATCCTGATTTCAATATTTTCTCTCCAACTGAGATACTTATAACAAGGGTCAGGAAGGCATTTATATGGTCAGACTCTGGTCACTCTTTGGACTGAAACCGTTCAATGGTAAACAGAGAAGAAAACGACTTACCTGAAAAAAGGTGTTTTCAATGGCTGTCAACTTGAGCCAGGCTTCGAGAGCTTACACACTTTGATCCAGCATGGCTACACTTTCTATTGAAACGATGTTTGCATTCAACCTGGTGATAAAAAGAGCAAAAAACAACAAATTAAATTACTTTCCAACGACTATCGGATCTCCAGTTGTGTTAATTTCGAATATTTGCTCCTAAATACACATTTACAGCGCTTTTCTAAAGCATTTCTTTATTGAAATTGATGAACAAATCTCTCGCAATCGTGTTACTTTTAAGAATTCGTTCGGACGTCAGAACAATTCCTCATTGCCCAACCGGTATCTAAGAGTTTATGGGTTCGAATCCCGTCACGGACTGAGATGTTCAATTTTTTGTCCCACGCTCACCACAGGATCAAAATTTAATCTTTCACTACTCCCGATTAGATTTCTCTACAGGATACTTGGAATAACACAGTTATTAAAGTGGTCGACGACAAATTCAAGTAAAATAAGGAAAGGGTGAACTTATCTGAATTAATAAGATGTTTCCAATATCTCATAGTGCACCAGCGTTCAGGAATTACACACTGCAATCCAAAATGGCCACACTTTCTCTTCAATATCCGAGTTCACCTGGCAAAAAGGGAGATTAAACATAAAACGAACTATTTTTTTTATCAACAAATTCGAGACGTGTTTATAAATTTAATAACAGACAATTCTGCAGTGACTTCTTAAAGTAGGTATCAATACTGTATGGTAAAATTATTTAAGAAAACACTAAATTTTTGTTGGCTGGCAAATCTCAAACAAACTTCCTGGTTCTGCCGAGGACAAGCATTAAAATAGTTAAAGATTTTCTCTGCAAGATACTTTGAAATGTACTGAAATGGAAAGAGATTTTAATTTATTAACTTTGGATTGAAACCGAAAAAAACGGAAAATTTGAGGTGCTGGACTTATTGTAGAGAAAAAGCGTTTCCAGCCAATAGCAAGCAGTGAACTACTGATTGTAACCACTGAGTCCAAGAGCTAACGAAGTTGCTTTCCTTGCATTGGCAAATTTTCAGTTGTTCGTTTCATAAATTTTCCAGAAACCAAGTGAGGCAAGTTGCAGATAAATTTCTAACACCGGCAAAAAATATTTTATGAACGTTACTGCTGAGCTTTTGGTAGTACATTTAGACAACATTTCTCAGTTAACGAATAGAAAACTGCGAAGATAATATCTGGTCTATCTGAACCAAGATGTTTGCAATACTTACTTTGTACCAAAGAACATTAGAGCCACGCACTGTCGTACAAAATGGACTTGTTTTCTCTCAGCATATCTTTTTTAAAACCTGCATGAAAAATAAAAGAGGAAGCTTTGATATACTGACTTTTAAAAATTGCTTTAGGCTTAGGAATTTGGTCAAAACAATGGAGAGCTAGCGGTTCACAGAGACATTTAAAGTATAAATGCTATTCAGGCAGCGTTTGAACGCACAAAGCAGTATAAAATTATTATTTTTTACCGCATGAAGACAGTTCATTTGGTTATATATATATTTCCCTCAGGATGTACTCAACATGATAAAAGAAAATCAGTTATTTTCTTTCTTGGACTGATACTGTAAATGGTATAAGACACAAGAGTTAAGCAAAAGACAACGAGCTTATCTGACTATAAAATCTTTCAGATGTCGTCTGCTTGCATCGAAGCGAAGGCTAAAACTCTACAATTCAAAATGGCTGCATTTTCTTTCAATGCACGTGCACTCTGTGTTCAACCTTGGAAAAAAGAGAGCAAATGTCAATAAATGAAGTAAATCTCCTTTTATTCAATAGAACAGTCTTGTAGTTGTACAATGTTGCTATTTTCAGGCATATTACATTGTATTCGCTAGCCTGAAATCAAGAGACTAGAGAAATGCATTTTATAGTGGTGACTGGCTTTCTTTTCGCTTAGAAAATTTACTGCGAACAAACGTGTTAGGTCTGGGATTCTGGTGCTATATTGTATTTCGATCAATCTTGCTCTGAATTAATTCTTTATTCCGAAAGCTTCACACCCTCCCAGTATTCAACAATTTCTTCACTATGTGGACGTAAACAATTGCTAAAAGAACTGGTTATACTAAACCACTAAGCCGCGGAAAATGGCAAGCGTAGCGAAACGAGGCCAAAAGCGAACAAGGTCATGAAATGAGAAAACGAAAGCGTATACTTATCTGCGAAGGGGAGTACATCGACGAAGATACTGGTTCACCTTCACAACACACGACGCTTTCTGAAACTAAAACGAACGGGATGTCCTTTGAGACTTCCTTATATACACGATTAAAATTCATTCCACCTACTAGAAAAGTGTTTGCTACATCAGAATATTTCATTGAGATTTCTGTGCGTCAAACAATAGAGCATACAGTTATATCAATAAAAAATATCGAGTAAAGCACGCACTCAGTCGTCAGTTATTTTCTTCTAAAAAAGTACAGGTATTTCAAATGAATTCGTTGAATAGTTTTCAAGAAGTTGACTCTTGAAGTCCTTTGTGATATCACTAAAATCCCCAAGGAAAGACAGAACATGTGTCTTCGGGAGCTTGAAATTCATCGTCGCGTTTTAAATGCACAACGTGTCTTATACGCAGTTGTGTTGTCATTTTACAGAGCCAAGCCCTGTAAACTGAAGGTGTCAGGTGTTTACCAAGATAGGCACGGAAGGCGTGCTCAGACTATTCGGTGACAACACTGGGACTGTAAAATTGTGTAAAAGCAAAAAATATAAACATACCAAAAATAATTCTGATAAATTTATTTAGCATCAATTCTGTCTTGAATTCCAAGCATGATTTGTTACCCACAATGCAAGGATTTGAGTTAGAGACAAAACTAGAGGGCCAGAACAATGCTTTCTCCTGACAGTTCCCTTGATAAAGATAAAATGTCTCGAACCAAATATATAACACATAGTAACGGTTTCTAGCCTGCCTTCAGGGGGCAGCCCTCCTTTCCACCCATTCATTATGACTGACAAGATTTTAACAAATTTTACTTTTCCATAGGGAAAATGTCTTTTTCCTGACCATTTCCTGACCTTTAGCAGGGTGTCTAAAAAACTCGAATAGCGAATAGCGAATAGTGGCGAACAGTCACGGATAGTGGCGAATAGCCGTCAATAGTCACCTCTTTAGTTCAGCACTGATCTGGATTCGTTAAAACTGATCACGTGACAAAAAACAATAAAATATGAATGTGAGGCAAGTGCTCTGTGATTAGTTTATCAATTAACTGAAAAGACGCAAACGAGCTGCTCTGATAATCAGTTATAAAAACAACAACATCTAAGCTACATCTTGCATTAATTAATTATCCAAACAAGCATGAGAATTTCAGTGAATTTATCACCTTTCCTTCTCAGGACTTAGGCCAGGGCCGACAGTAAGAAAACATAAAACACAAGGATAACCTAATAAAGACTTATTTACGCTTTTGCAGCGGTGAAATTACGTTTAGAAACACTTTTTGTACTGATAAGCATCCATGCTTTTTAGCGGGAAAATTGGGTACCAAATTCCCCCCAATTTGGCCACTATTTGCCACCATTTGTCCACTATTCGCCACTATTCGCGACTGTTCGCCACTATTCGGGACCGTTCGCCACTATTCGTACTATTCGAGACTATTCGTACTATTCGCACTATTCGCTATTCACGACTATTCGCTACTCGGGTTTTCCAAACAACCCCTTTAGCAACCCTGCCTGTGAATTCGTGTTGTCGGTATTTTCACAACTATGGCGAGAAACGCTTACAATTCTCAGGCAATTACTGAGAGACATTAACATCTACTGAAATAAAGTGTATTTGGTCAAGTTGCCTTTATTGATCTCAGTTGAAGTACAATAGAAAAATACAAATTGAAATATATGTTTTGAGACAGGTTTCGAAAACGTTTTTTTACAATAACTGCAGAAATTCGACCTATCCTTGGAGTATAGTCTGTGATTACTGGTTGTTACGTATATACATCTTGTGCATTCAAAAATTGCATATATTTAGAAACTTTCTGATGGAAGACACATTTTACAGGTGGTCTGATATGACCTTCCTCCCTCTAGAATTATGGTCTACGGGAAGAGGATCTGAAATGGCAAGACTGCCATTATATATTGGGCTTCTGACGTCAGTATGGGAGTTGTAGCAGGAACTTCAAACAAAGTCGCTGTTTCCATCGTACCAAAAACAAATTCGTGAAAGTTTGGGAGAACCAGAAAAAACTGTGGAAACACTCGCCTGTAGGTCAGTTCGTTAACAAGCGCACGCTGCTAAGCTACTCACTATCTACAACAGAATGTGTAGCGACTAGAACTTCCTTTGCTTTAGGGTGTCACGTTTTTCCGTGACCCTTGAGAATTATGCAACCCACTCTGTAGTACTTAAGCGTTCTTCATTATGCGTAGTTTTGTGATTCAACTGAAAAGATAAACGAGACAAAATACTTGAGTACAAATATAACGACAAAAAAAAAAAAAAACTAACAACGGAGCAAATAAACTTCGTTATGCGTAGTTTTGTGTTTTCATTTTCGCCGGTGCTTGTTAGCACTGAAAGTTCGATCTGCTCGTTTCTACCGCGTTTTCCTTAGCTGCTTCACTGTTGTGAGCCCTGAAGTACAAAATTCTAGAATTCGAGTCGCCACAGGTTTTGAGCCACACACACACCCACGATCACTCTCTGGAAGGGGATACCCATATCACTAGGGATGTGGGTATCCCCTACAGTTTGGCATTTCTATAGTGCTTTCCTCCCTTGAAATTGCCTTTCCTCTTGGTAAGTTTGCTTTGTCTTTTTATCTTCTGTTGATTTGGCTACCCTGAATTAAAGAAACGGTAACAAGCAAGCATATTGAAAGGGATATCCATATCACTAGGGATTTGGGTATCCCTTACATTTTAGCATTTCTAGTCCTTTCCTCATTGGCACGACTTTCGTCTTTTTAAGTTTGCTTTGTCTTTTTATCTTCGGTCGATTTGGCTACCCTGAATTAAAGAAACGGTAACAAGCAAGCATATTGAATGGGATACCCACATCACCAGGGATTTGGGTATACCACTTTTCCAGTGTTCAAAAAACTTAGTCTTGTCTACTTTATTTCCATTTTTTATAGATGTCTCAGAAGAAAAAAACTGCTTTAATGGCAAAACCTAATAGGGGGGATGGTCAAGGAAAGAGCGACAAATAAATAAGTCTAAGACCAAGTTTATTTCAGACAAGCAACCGCACACAGAGGTCAGTCACAGCGTGAGACCTGCGTATTGCATGACGGCCGTACCTCGAATATTGATTTTATTCAATCGCCGAACTATCCGAGGTTTCGAATGCGCCCTTCTTGTTTAAAATGACGTGCATTTCAAGGGTTATTAATCGATAGGCACCAAGCGCATGTTCATACAAGGAACTTTGGCGCGTGAATGTGTTTTGTATGTCGTTATAACTGCGCACTCGGATCAGACAGTCTGTTATAAATTGCGACTATTTTCAGCAACTTAAAGTGTTTATATCAAGATTAAGCAAGTTTTAATTTATTAAGGCAAAGCTTCGTAAGAAGATAAATGGTTTTTCAGCAGAATTGTGGATGATTTCACTTGCCCCAGTCGGTGGTATTTAACGATTTCAGTGTTTTGGGTACCCAAAACACTAGGGATTTGGGTACGGCGGTACCCAAAACACGGGGATACCCAGATCACTGCGACACCGCCATTTTGAAAATCGTCGTTATTCGATTTAATCGCTTAGGCTTAACTTTGAAAGTCTGTACATTGCCAATTTTACTATAGCCTGCGAGCAGGCTCACCTTTGCGCCACACCCGGGAGCAGCGAAGAACGAAGCGATTCGGCGGGAAGGAGTCTGGTGAAGAGGCCCCAATCACACTCGACTCGGTGCGTGTTTTTTACGTATCAAACAGTGAAGTTACATGTAATTCGAGATGAATCAACTTTCAGATCTTCGATATATTGAAGCAGCGATTTTTAGGATCTTTTTGCACATCATGCAGAGAATTACTTGACACTCACTCGTGATTTATATGGTATTTTGGGTGATGACAGCCATTTTGCCGAAGCGCAGAAATTGGGAACTTTTCCGACAAAGATAAAAGATTGGAAGCAAACATAAACAAGCATTAAAATCTTACCTTACATTGTCCTTTTAACATGAACAAATGATAGGCAAAAGCTTGAGGACACAACAAAGACTTATAACCATGTACACTGTAGCAGTCAAGAGAAAACTGGCGAGCGACCCCGACTATAAAAAATGTTTTGTTTACATTTTTAAAACTCGTGCAAACTTTGATGCGCTGAATTATAGGAAGGGCTTCCAGCCCCCTGGGCATGAAGAGTGGAACACCACGACGCGAAGAGCAATTTTCCATGGGATTAAAAAGCTCCGAACACACGAAATTTAATGATCGGTTTTGTCCCCAATCTGTCGCCATAGTTGTTGCTGCCCTACATGCCGGCCGGCATAATGGGCATGAGTGAGTGAGTGAATGAGGGTGAAAATTACACGGGAAAAACGAAGTGAGAAGTGAGAAGTGTTACTCAATGATACCAAAACAAGAGCTTAATTGCGTGACAACTGTCTCAGAAAACAAACTTTCCTCGAGGATAAATGGGATCATATTGTAACGCGCGCGGGCGACAACAACTTCCATTCAAAGAGTCCAACAGTCAACGGTTCAATTACTCGACTCTTAACGTTTAGCTTACTTGTACATGGCAAGTTTACTAACGCACCCCGGCTACTACATAACGTGAGTCTCTTATATATCCTGTATTACGAGTACATTGCGCACTCCGTACTCGCCACATAACCGTCTCCTAGTCTTCGAACTTGTGCGAGCATACATTCAAATACAACCGTTATGCATTTTAGCAAGCGCACCTTAACTCGTGCAATCGCTATATCAATTTCATTACAATCTGGTGCCGGTATTCAGTGTTTGTGACGCATAACAGGCCTTTCCTTTACGTAATTTTTCATTGGTTTTCATGGCATTTTTTCGAGATAAGAATGTCCTATAGGAACGCAGATCCCTAATTTTTCCACATTTTATGAGCGTAGAGCTTCCTGCGGTGAAGCATTCCACCGTACAAAAGTACAGGACATTGGTTCTGTACAAGTTAAAGCTTGTCCTAGCTGTGAGAACGCTCGTCCGCCGGCGTCGACAAAACCAGGATCGGACCGGACCGGGTCACGGACCGGATCACGGATCAGATCACGGATCGGATCATGGATCGGATCACGGACCGGATCACGGATCGAATCACAGAAAAAACAACAACAAAGTTTTGAAGGAAAAAAAATCCAAAAAAAAAAAAACCGAATCGTTTATAAGATAATAATAAATGAAAAATAAAAGTGGAAAACTAAAATATGTTAAATGCAAATAAGAATCCCGAATTTGACGCAATGACATGTTAATTACAGAGAATGACAAGAGGTCATTTAAAAAGCCACATAAGCGCCTAAATTACGGCAAATTTAAATTGTAATGAACAGGCAGATGTAGTTATATTTGAACGTTAGTTGGCTCGAAGATTGCGTGAAGCCCCCATTCTCCTTTTTGAAATTGTTGTTAGTATCTGTAGCTAATTCTCGGCTACATTTTCGTGTCGGATGTGAGCGTTACAGTTGGCGTTGCAGTTAATGAGAAAACTTACGTACGGAAGCTTAAGGACATGACTTGCTTTAAAGGAGTACGTCACGACTTGCGCATCTTGAAAAAACTAGCCAAGTTTTTCAATTTCGTCATTTGCAGTCCTCGTTAATCTTTACCATCCTTAACGATCCTCACTGCGTTTTGATTTGTTCTTGCCTCTTAAGTGTTTTCTATCCTGGAACACGATCATTTTAAGGTTTTATTCTATTGAAAGGCAACTCTTTACGACCCTAAAAATGACTCCAAAAAGCGTGACGTAACTGTTAAAAAGTTGTTTCATTCTCGGGTTGCGTTATCGTTCACACTATCGATGTTATTCCTATAATTTTTTGTAAAACAGCAATATTTCCTTGAAATACAAATGGTTTGTTTCGTTTTATTTCAGTGCGAAATATCGTATTCCAAGTTCACATCTTGCAAAAGTACAGACTTGTCTCCAAAACGGAAATTGTTTGAAATCATCAGGTGTTTAACTTTTTTAGTGTTTTTAGTTTTTGTGTTTCCATGCTGACTCGTTTTATGACAGTTTGCCTTTGATGTAAGTGAATATACAAAATATCATTTATCTGAACTGCGGAGAAAGATATGAAAACATGATTGATCGTCGCAATTATATACACAACTTAAGCAGTTGTGAAATTAAAGCCTGAAAAAAAATTCAGGCCTGAACGGGACTCGAACCCGTGACCTATGCGATACCGGTGCAGTGCTCTACCAACTGAGCTATCAAGCCAACTGGGAGCTGGTTACATTGTGAGTTCGTAATATACCCATAGATGGTGAAGATTGCAAGTGAATATACGAAATATCATATAGTTGAACTGCGGAGAAAGATATGAAGACATGATTGATCATCGCAATCAAAAGCCAACAGCCTGAAAAAATTCATCTGTGACCAGCTCCCAGTTGGCTTGATATTATAAAAGAATAAAGGAATGTCACACCTGAATTAAATAAAACGTTCTGCTCACAGTAGGCACTCTAGTGTAATTTGCTCAACAGAATTTAAACTTTGAATCTTGAATTTTGAATTTTGAATTTTGAATTTTTTTCCTTGATCCGATCCGTGATCCGATCCGTGGTCCGATCCGCGATCCGATCCGTGATCCGATCCGTGATCCGATCCGTGATCCGATCCGTGGCGCGATCCGTGATCCGATCCGTGGTCCGATCCGACCCTGGTTTTGTCCACCCGTCCGCAGGGTTCAAGTCAAGAAAAATGGACTTAAGAATAGCACCTTTGATATTTAATTGTCTTAGCGTCTTTCAGCTTATGTATGAAGTAATATATAGATTTAGGCCAGCCTAAAAGCGTAGCTCCTGAGTTTTAATAATCACTGTATACACAAAACAAAGCAGCCAAAAAACATTTGTATAGAAAAAAAAGTTATAATTCGGTTAACTTTTAATCCTTGGTTAGCGTTAACCGGCTTCCGAACAATCCTGCCCTGTTTTCAACAAGTTAACCTGAGATGAGCCCGCAATCCAATCGAAAACCAGCACTTGGTCAGCGGTCAACTTCAAAAAAACACGCGACCTCGATAAGCTGTAAACTTGAGCCCGCGATATGGTCACGTATACTGGTCAGCGGATACCTTGTTTTGACAGGTGTCAATTGATCATAACATGGATGTCCAATATCAAGGAAGTACACGGTAAACCAAGACTGCATGTCTCTGTCAACCTATTATTTGGAGTATGGCGGCCTTGTTGCGCGACTCCGTCGTCGTCGCCGTCGTGCGTAGCGCCCACGAGCAATACCGCTAGCCATGATGACCATGAGAAAATCAACTCATGGGTTTCCTTTTCTCTCCTATATGAGTATGGGGCTCCGCTTGGCGGCCCTTCGGGCCGCCGGAGCTCCGCTATAAACATGAACTATTCAAACAACCTTTGATTGGTTGCGCAAGGGCAGCTTTTTGCGAAGCTTTCAATCTCGTTCCCAGAGTCTTCTTTCCCCTTAAATAGTAAAATACTCTTTTTCTTTGGCCATCGTAGCTTGATAAAAAATAACACGCAAACTGCGGTGATAAACATGACAATAAAACGCATGTTAAGAAACAAAGTTCATTTACTTGACGTTTCCTATGTTTCAACATACATCTTCAGAAGTAACCGTCGTCCTACAGGCTGAGGCAATCAGACTTTTCAATGCCCCACTTTGCTACAGTAACGTACGAAAAACATTCCATCAGATACCTGGAGCCAAAGCTCTGGAGTCACCTGACGACCGATGAAAGAAACTGTCAGTCTCTTAATACATTTAAGAAAACAATTCAGAAACGCGACTTCAGTAACTTTTTAAACAATGAAAGATGCAATTGCCGCCTTTGTGAATTTTAATAATAATCATGTATATAGCTTTTTTATCACATAATTTTTTTCTTATTATTGTGATAGTTGTAATTTTTTTAGGTAGGTGTCCACAATTAGTAGAGGGGACACTTCCCCTCAGCTAAACATTTTAGACACGGTGATAAAGTTTATTATTATTATTATTATTATTATTATTATTATTATTAGTAGTATTATTATTATTATTATTATTATTATAGAAGTAACAACTAAATTTAAATTTAAAATTAGTAACTAATTAACAATTACAATGACAGAAGCTGAGAAAAATTTGCATATAAACAATGCAAACTAATAAAGATAAAGCTCTCCGCTGCTTACATTATCATTTAGCTAGAGTGGGTTGTAATTCCCCTATTAACAGAGTCTCTTTAATCTTGCAATGTGTATCTGTCCGACCTTTTGCTGATATATCAAAGTGGTCCCATTTGAAGTTGTGACCAGTTGACGCGACGTGGTCTGCAATAGCAGAAACATGACAGCTACTCGTAATCGATTTAAAATGTTCAGTTTTTCTGTCATGCAATCTACGTTTTGTTTTTCCAATGTAGAAATCCTGGCAGTCCCAACAACTAGCCTTATACACGACTTTTGACAGTTGGGAACGGTTGATCCTATCTTTATAGGGAAATAAAGACTTGATGCGATAAGCGCTTTGGAAAATAACCCTAAGATTACTGCAGCCATAAAACTTATTAATGGAGGTCTTCAGTTGTTTGGCTGCTACCAGAGCACTCCGTTTCTCCGACCACGTGACCAAATAATAATAATAATAATAATAATAAACTTTATTATTATTCTTTCTATTGAAGAAGTATCCGCACAGTATATACGCCGAGATGGCTGCCGAACAATCAAACAACTGCCAACTTTCAGATTCCATTCAAAACCTCCCTCCAGAGCTTCGCGAGATGATTTACAAGGAGTATCTCGCAATAAAAAGAAGGGAAAAAAAGGATTTGGGCTGGGGCAATGTACACGAGCATATTTCAAAACTGCCTTTCTGTCAATACATGCAGCAGATTGTACCAACGATAATTTGTTTTGAATATGCGAACTGCCGTTTCGAGGGTTGTTGTTTCCCCTGTTTCGAAAGGGAGGGAACTCTTCATAAAATATTGCTAATCCCACCTCTCATAGAAGACAGCATCGAGTAAAAGAATTTTTTAAAGGTATGATCCTGGGGTTATGATTGGCATTAGTTGTTCCTTTTTGGCAGGGAGCGTTCGCAAAAAAGGTGGGTGTTTCCTAGTAAAAAACCTCATGGCCATCAAAGGAATTCGCCTCAAGCATAGCCGAAAAGACCTCGCGCGTAATATCACGAACATTTTTTTGCCACTCAGGTGTGAAATATTCGTGGGCGAGAAACGCAATCAAGTGGAAACAGACGAGCATGTTTTTATAATATGCAAATAAAACCGTCTGTTTCTAAAAGTCAGTTCGAATCGGGGGAGGGGGTCTGTTATTTTTTTTATCAGTTCAGCTTCAAGTCTGCCGCGGATGTCTTTCTCCATTTCTGAACATCAACGTCAGCAAGCTTTCTCTTTGATGGTTGGCGAAGCATCTTTGCTCGTACTTGTTCCTTCAGCGCGTTATACTGTTGAAACTCGGAAAGGATGGTGTCACACTCGTGGGAAGACACTTCGTTGTTGTTCAGAGATTTGGAGAGCAATCTGTTGATTGTATCCCGCTTGGCAACGGCGAGCGTGGTAATCTCTTGATGTTTCTTTATTTTCGAATCAAGTTTTTTGCTGGCGATTATCAGCCCCGAAGAAACGAGAGCGAAACACCCCCCAACGCCACCTACAGGAACTCTTGCCGGCAGGCCAACCACAGACAGAGCGGAGCCAAAACTTGCGCTGGAAAGCGCTGCCGAGAAAACACTGGAGCCGGCAGCACTCCAATTAACGAATTTTCTTGCCCGTTTGTATTTTTTTGCGACGAGGCGATAGTGGCCGACCTCGTGGTCCAAAGTATTTGAAATCTCGTTGATCTTTTGCAAGCGGAAATTTTCAGAAGGAGCCGCCAGTACTGGATAGATAGGTTCGACAGGCGGCGCGCTTGGTAACACATTTGCCGAAGGCATTGTGTATATAAAGAAATTTAATTTAACTCTAGTTCAAAAATAAGCGGGCAGCCCTTGAAATCAAAGAGTTCGCCATTCTCATCTTTAACGCTAAGAGTGATGCTATTTATAAACTCGTCTGTAGAGCAGTCTCGCAAAACCTGTTGCGGAGAACCCTAGTAGCTTACCTTTTCAAAAGGCTTCCCTTTCACATCAAACAGGGCTAAGACATCTGACCTCTTGCCATTGAACAGATTCCGTTCCTTGTCGATCAAATCACAATGAATAAAATATGTCGTTGGAGCTGTAAGCCTTTTTACGAATGTTATAGTCTTCGACTTTCGCCCAATACCAAGCAAATCGGCTAAATCGCAATCAAGTTCAATCGGTTTTAACCCAAAATGTCTGATTACAAGCTGGCCAACAGGTTGATTTATTGCTGTTTCCAACTTATAGTTATATTTGCCGAACAGACCTTCTATTTCTTTTGCCATTCTTTCTAAACTATAATGCCCTGGGAGTAATTTACTGATTGATAAAGCTTTATCTTTGTCTTTATCTCCCAAGGTGGCTGAACCTTCTTTTTTCAAAGTGTCCCAGCTGTTGAATAAACTACAAGATATGAGTTTCATGAAACGTACTTTTGGAATCGGGTTTTCAAAATAGATAGTCCCTCCGTTCTCTTGTGTGACAATAGTTAGAACAACCATTTTATATTTAACAAACAAAATTGTGTTCAAATACAATGGCGAGTATGTGGAAAGATCCTGAGTTTCTGAAAAAAGCGGCAATCGCGAGGGAAAAGGCGTGGACAAATTTTTTAAACCACTTTCCCAAAGCGGAAAAAAGCCGGTTCGTTTCACAAGAAAGCATCGACAAGAAAAATAACGCAACCGCAGAGGTGTTTTTCAAACAAAGCGAAGGCTCGTTACAAAGCGTCTTCGGCTCAGACAGGCGGTATTGGAGCGCGGAAATGAAACAAGCGCTCGGTTTGAGAGACAGCGGAGGTTTTCCTTATCAATTGTCGCCGCTGCGTTCAAAAGTTTCTTTGGCTATCCCTGCGGAACCTTTCGACGGAAAAGCGCCAAGCTTGAAGAAAATATTCAACGCCGAAATCAAAATCTACGTCACGCCTGACAAATATTTCACGACAAAATTCAGAGAAATATTCCAAAAAAACCAAACTCGGGCATACTTCTGGAGCCGAATCAAAACACTGGTTAGGAGGGCCTGACGTGAAATATTGGCCGCAACAGCTCAACTTCGCGGTTTTCTGCGCGACACAGGGGTGTGGAATTTCACGCGAAAGCTTTGACAACGGGATAAATCTCCCCCCGCAGATAAGAGCTTTTTACACCTTCCACGTGTATTTCACCGTCAGGCGCATTTTGTACCAGCTAGGAGGAATTCAGAGCATGAGCGCTTTGCCCGGAGATCCGCCTTTCAACCAATTCAATAATCATTATGACGTTCCTTCGTACAAAAGGCTATGCGGGGAGTTCGGAATAGACCCTTCGAGCGATTTTCGCTTCACGCACGGGAAAAACCACGGTCTGGGAAGCATTTACGTATACGCGTCTGGCGCAACTAAAACCGACTATCAATACCCGGGGTGGAACAAGTTCAGCGATGAAGGCGGCAAAGCGATAAAAGGGGACTTGATTTATTACATCGAGCCGGGTGCCGCTTCTGATACCCAATCAGACTGGTTCGCGCCAAACACAGCCTCCGGTTTGACGCAGGCAGGGTTGGCGAGAATCAACCAGTCAATCGAAGCCTTCGTTTACTGCATTCTGGGATCGCAGGTTAATGTGCGCAGCAGTATTCTCGGTTCGGGTGGCCGGGCGAAAGAAGCCCAAAGCGAGTTCCTAGTGCTGATGGAAGACGTGATCAGACAGCCCGACCTGGCCGAGAACGTGCAAAGGTACCAGCTCGCGGTGGATCAAGCGAAGGTCAGGCTCAATCTTGCCGTAGCCCCCATGGCCTGGCTTATGCCCGCGCAAATGACAATCAACACCGAAAGCACAATCGGTTACAACAACAAGCTGAAACAGGCGGTTTCCGGGATGAAACTTGGGGTAAACAACAGGTAAACCCGGAGACAAAAAAAGCTGCGCTCAAACTAATGGCAGGCGGCCCGTCAAAAATTAACCCGCCCAACAGCCATCCTTCAAACCCGATACACAAAGCCGCAACAGCCGAATCAAAAAAAGCCTCTTTGCCTGAAACTCAGCAAACACAACCAACGGCGCAAAAAATAGAGCCAAAGGCTCCAGATAAAACGTCGCAACATGAAATAAACAAAACAGCTGTTGTTGTCGGTGTAGTAGGATTATCGGCGTTGCTGTTGATGGCTTGGCGGTAAGCTACCGCTGCTTCTTAAAATATTTTTCAAACCAAAAGGCCACCGCGGCAAGAATAAGCAGCCAGGTGTACTCGGCCAGAAACCCGACGACTTGGCCTGCAGCTTTGAATTGAAAAGTCGCAATCGATCCAATCAGCCCGGGCAGCAGAGAACCAAGCTTCGCGCCAATATCTTTTAGGCCTTTCCCCAAAGCTTTGCCGGTGGCTTTCAAAGCATTAGTGATTGAACCGACGACAGCCCCTATTGTGACCCCCGCGGCTAGAAGAATTGAAGTGACCGTCAAGCCATATTTTTTGAAGATCTCTTTGACCCTTTCCGAGAGGGGCCGCCCCCTTTCCCTTTCCGCAATCTGAGTTTGCAAACGCGCTCCTCGTTTCTTTCTGTCACTCTGCTTTCTGTTTGTCGGAGGGCGAGGGATGATCGCCTGGTCTTCCTCGTTTTGGCGCTGCAGCTCGCTTTCCTGCTCTTTCAGGTCGTCCAACGGTTTTGTTTGGTTGAGCCTTTCTACCATGGCGTTTGTTTCACTTTCTTGTGCTGCGAGTCTGGCCCTGAGTCTGTCAACCTTGTCTTTTTCTTTATCTACGTTTTTTTCTCGTTTTCTAAGAAAGATTCGAACCTTTTTCGTCATGAATTGCATCAATCTTAGCTTGAGTTTGCTCGATTTTTCGTCTTAAAACTTCTATTTCTTTCTTTTTTCTTCTATTTGCGAAGAGAGTTTTTCCGCCTGTTGTAGTTGGATCTCCGCCTCTCTCAAAATTTTGCGTTGTTCTCTGATGGTGTATCGGTCTTCGGCTATTTTTTCTTCAGCACTCGGGCCAAGGTCATCTTTGAAGTTTTCTGAAAAACTTTTCATAAAGCCTGACTCATCTTCTTTTAGAATCTTAAAATTGCGGATGGAAAATTGCGAATGACAAATATGCGAATGGTACTGGTAAGGGGAATTATCTTACGATGTTTTCTTAAAGACCTTGTTGTAAAATAAACCAGGTCAACTGAAACTGACTCTAGGCCGGGAACCGAGCTTCCCATTTTTTTAAATATATATCTAATCACAAAACAGATTGAAACATTTTTACGCCAGATCCAAAACAGGAAAGGACTTAATCGAATAATCACAAACTAGACTTTTCTTTTATTGTCAGATTCCTTGTTCTTTTACTTTATCGAAGGACTTTCGCCTCGCTACCCTTGTTTAAAGTCGATCGAACTTCGACCTTACCTTTATCTCTGGCAATCTTTGTTAACCTTTCCTTTGTGTGCTTTTGTAGTGAAAAAGCTGGTCCACCGCGTCAAATGGACAGGATAAGGCCTTCAGATATGGAAGGTACAGAGCGTTTCTTTAAAAGCGCTTTTACAGCTTACTCTGATATAGATTTCATGTAGTTAAAGTGCACCTAACCCCAAAATGTTTTTTCGCTAAAACGAATCTAGACTTTATTTGAAGCATTTGGGCGAAGAAATTTTTGAATTTGGTTGAATCCTCGATTTTCTATGCCCTTTCAAAGTCGCGCTTGAAGTGTTTCACGACCGCGTTTTATGGAGTCTGGGGCGGCGGTACCTGATGACGTCTACCCAGGAACCAAACACAATAGCGCCTCAGTCAACTCTCTGTATTTGTTCAAGAAAATGGTACACAAAACTAATCGTTCCGATGTATTTTGGGACTAAAACGTCCGAGTTTTGTCTCAGAATCATTTCTTTTTCGTCACTGGAGTCAGAGTTAAGTTTCGATTCGGAAGACTCCGAAATAAACTTCGATCGAGCACGTTCGACAACTGTGAACTCACTGCTTAGAGCTTTGAGAGCAATTTACAATATTTCACGCGACGAAGGGGAAGACTTCTTTGCGGACGAGCTGCTTGTATATTAGGAATGGAAAGCTAGATACGAAGTGGAAGAGCAGGAAAGAAAACTCAAGGACTGCTTTGGATGGTAATTTCGTCAACTAAACATAAGATTCCCACGCGTGTTTATAACCCGTTTACATTTGTCCTTAGCGAAATTGTATTTTGTCAAGGTGTGATTGTTCTGTTAAGTCCAGTTTGTGTTTTACTTTCAGTTGAATGCTTCATGTTTATAAGAGCGACGTACGTGTTGCAGTTTTCGAGACTTGATGACCTCCAAAACATTGGCTTCGATCGATTGAAAATCGTTTTGTTTGGACCTGTATTTTTGAAGCTGCGGGAAGCAAGGCGGAAGGAAACATTTCATACAATTACCGATTTCACATTGTCAGACGTTTTAAGTCGTAACTTCAAATAACCAATGTAAATTGTTCTCAAAGTTTGCGGTGAAATTCGTCGGATAAGCGAAAAGGATGTGTTCCCTAAGCGGTCCGCAGATAATGTTACGCGGTCATATTTTCGACGCTATTGCACAGAATCTTTGTCGCACTGCTGATTTCCAAACCTTCGAAAAACTATGTGAGTCTAACAATTTTGTTATCATGTAATTCTAAAGGACTAATCTTCGACTTTCTTCTAAATCGAAAGAGAAATAAGTGTTGGTTAGTGGCGTACAGTTGCGATCTATTTACATATCAGTATAACGCTTCTTGATCATGATCGGATCACACAACTTTGCCGGTTATGTTGTAAATACTGCGGGATTGGAAGATATAGGTTGTCGGTAGTATTTCTACAAATTGCTGGTTAGCTTTAAGCAGAAAATTTATGAAAATAGCGTTCGAAAGTCTGCGGAACAAATTCCAGTGAGAGTTCTTCAGTGGTTCTCACAGATTCAGTTCGCTTGTTTCGGTTCGACAAAATCAACCATCGTTTACATCTTTATTGCACCATTAGCCGATCATCATCAGTAAATTGTACAGTATATCTTTCTTTAAATCTGGAATATTGCTGCAACAGCCGATAGCACCTCTGGAAGGCGTTTCTGCGCACTTTTCGAATGTGTATTGCACCATCCTGAAGGAAATGAGAGGACGTGAGATATCCAACCTTCCTGGGTAGACGTCACAAGAGCCGCTGGACCCATTCTCCTCAAACTCGGTCGTGAAACAAAATGGCGCTGTTTTGGAGCTATTTTCGAGATTTTGTCGGGGCACAGAAAATCGAGGATATAACGGAATCCAAAAACTTTTTCGCAGAACTATTTCAAATAACAAGTAGATTCATATTAACGAAAAAGACAATTTTGGGGTTAGGTGCACTTTAAAATAACGAAAGATAAAAATCGAATACAAAGAACAAACGTCTATAGACCGCCGCAGGAGGTTCTTTTTGCAGATAGAGCAGTTCTATAACACTACTGCAAGGCGACAATTAAGCTTAAATTTGGCGATTTCCGTAAAAAAGAAAAATCACGAGAAATTATGAGAACTAAAGAAAATGTTAAAAAGAAACCGAATAAATGGCAAGATTAAAATTCTGCGAAGAAACTGAATTGTTATGGCTCCTGATTCTAGATATAGAAGCGCTGAATTAAAATTCCGTAGTACCGCACGTTCTTTCCAGCGAACTTCGTCCGCAGGAATTTTTACAGTCAAAATTAAAAATGTTGGTTGTATCGACGGTTAGATCTTCATGCGATTGCGTAAGCTTATTCATTGTCAGAGAAAAGTTTTTCTTCCAAAGATATTTTCCAAAGACGTGAAAAAGAGGTAAGAAAACTGAGTATGCGTCATAATTTGCGCGCGCATAAATTTCGTCATGATTAAAGTTGAATTATGACGCAACTATAATTACTTAGCTGGACGAAAAGTACGTTTTACGACGCTTCACCGCGGTATTCTTGTCTGTGAGATTTTCGACAGTTAGAGGCTTCGATTTATTAAATGTCTTACTAATTGGCTCCGAGGCTTAGGGGAATAAAACAAAAGAGACCGCATCGGGTATAACGGATGAATAATTAACTTCTTTTTTTTATTTCCTTACGCCTCTGAGCCAAGTTAGAATTTTAATATATCGAAATTGACCTATACAACTATAAACATAGCATGTTCGAATCAAAATTCCTTTCAGGTGCGTGTTTTTTTCCCAAGTTGCTCATTTTTCACAATTCAAAACACACAATCTTAACGTGGGATGCATTTCTTTTGTTCAAAGCATATTTCTCGTGGCTGTAATGAATTTTAATGTGGGTATATATAAAGAAGTGTAGAATGACACACCCATTTTAGCGTCGGTCGCCGTTACATTGAAGGCAAGGGCGAAGACATCTTGGTCGCCGTGCTTCCTTCAGGCAAGTCCATATTTTCTTTGTTTATCTCCGTTGAATTGAAGGCAAGGCGAAGACATCTTAGTCGATGCGCTTCCTTCAGGTAAGTCCACATTTTCTCCACTAGTTACGTGTCCTAGCTGCATGTTACCCTGGTCTTTCAATTTGATCATTTAGTGGCATGGTATAATAAAACTTTCCTCAGTGCTCTGAAAGCTTCGAGGTGCATGTATTTTTCGGTGACACCGAAGACTGTATATAGGCGAAGTTGATATACCGAATAGCAAACATTTCTCTTGTGAGTAACTGAATGGTTATTTTTAATAAAATGTTTGTTTACAGCTTGATAATCTGCTTGGTTTGCCGTTTGACTTTGTCATTCGCAATTTGTTTGGTCACCTCGGAGCGCTACCATGTACACTCTTTCTAACTGTTATAAAAACAGAAAATTCCCACCGCCTTTGCCTTTTCTCTGATATGAAGAGAACAGTTATGTAGTTTATATCAAAACCTATAACTAATCTCCATTCCTTTCCCACTGCAGTGCACCACTTTGTTGTGTGTTATTCCACATTTTGAAGGAGTTTTGTTAAGCGCAAGGCCGATAGAAGTCCGTTAACTGATACCGGCTAATACTCAATCAAGTCAGTTTTGCTTAAGTTAACCTTCGATAAACTTAACCATGGCTTTCCTGTTTTTTCACAAGAGTTGACCAGAAGCAGCAACTGTATCCAAAGGAATTGACTTGGAGTGACAGGCGTCAATCGCCAATTCAAATGAAGTGTAGCACGACCAGCAATGGACTCCTGGCAAGTTTCATGTTGGCAACAATTCCGTTGAAGTTCAGATAAGTGGATAACTGTTATCGCTGTGAATTAATTGAACAAAATTTATGATCTTCGTTTCTTTGAAGATTTGCAGATAAATCCAGTTTAGGGGCATTGAGACGTAACATTAGAACCGGTTTGTAATTTAATAAACAATGTAACCGGTTTCAAAATGAGTGAATGTCGTTGGCATTTTTGCATGCCTTGGTGCTGAATACATGTTTCGTAATTTTAATGGACGAGTCTCCACCATAGACTTCGTTTTTGGACGTATTTTTGCTTAAAATTAACCCACAAACAAAAGTAGCACGTATAATTTATTTCGTACTTTTAAGTTAGAACTTTTTTCATTTTTCTTACAAAGACAGGAAATCGAATACTGAGTCAAAGATCTTACGATTTGGTGGCACTAAAGTTTTACTGTGTTTCTTTTTATTTTTTACATGGTTGATTGCTTCAGTTTATCGTCCTGTGATTGTGTTTTTCTGTTTAAAAGATTTTTTTGAAATCCATAGCAAGAATCTGATAACTTCTTATTTATTGACTTCATCGGCAATCTCGTTTATTAATTCTAAAAAAATCAAACAAAAATTTTAGCTTAAGCAACTGACGGGCGCTTAGCTGTGTATAACGTTTAATATGGGCATAGTTCAATTAGAAAAAATGAACAAAAAATTGAAAAGAATCTCGGCGCTGGAAAAGATTTGCAAGCTCGTTAGGCTCGCTGTATTGTTATTTGTTCGCCAACAAGAGATCAATTGGCTTTTGAAACAAATAGTTCTTTGGTTAGAAAAATTAAATTAAAAACAATTGACATCAATGTCTGCAAGCAGTGAATATTGTTCTTTATCTCGGATCCTTTGACAGAAAAACGTATCGCCGGCGCTAGAATGTTGTCATGGAAATTAAACGCAGATGAATCTGATGGATTGACCACACACTTCCCAAGGTTGCTTAGAGATGGACACCAACTGACAACAGCAAACCTGGTTGGCCAAAAACCACCTGGCGCCTGTCATGAGCTCAATGAGGAACAACGTTAACATATCGTGCAAAAACGGAATAAATGTGAGAGGGATTGTGGCTGCCTTGTGTTCCACAGAGAACGAAGACGATTAAGTAAGTAAATCTTGTTATCAACCTTACAAGTCTCTTATCTTAAATGGCGGCTGTCCTTCATTATCAACTCATTCGCTTACGCTACCAAGTGGAATAGAAATACATGAAAGAGTAAGAGTTGTTCCAAATTGATTGTTTAATTTGTGACGGCCAGAACATTGGTTATAATGATTCAACTCTCTGACTACGAAGAAGTTTTCGGAGTGAGCAAGTTATCTGTCCATCAAATAATCATAAGTAAACCTAGGTGATTAAATATCTTAAGTTGCTGCTGTCTCCTCTGCTCCAGGATGACCAAAGATATGTTGAAGGACAGTTCAGGAGTTTCTGGATGCATTCATCCGTCAACCTTAATTAATTGAATTTCATCAACTTTAACTGAATTTTGGATGGCAGTGTGCAGAGCTTCACCTCTGGCGTACGATGACTATTGGAAAAACATCCCAGCTCAGATAAGTAGATAATGGTTTTCCTATCTTTACAGTCCAAGAGTGTTAAAAATCGTGATTCTGATTGCAAAATTGATAGATTTTCAAGTTTCGTACTATTGCTGTATACAAGGGTACGGTTGTCCTGTCCACAAAATGCCATAATTTAGATCAATACAATACAGGTGCACTGTATTATTTTCGAGAATAATTATTATAATGAGACTACCGTTTGTTTGAAAGGACTTTGAGCTACTTTGGGTCGAACTTTTGTTGGCCTAGATCATTTTCGCGTGGGAGGGAGAGGGGGTGGAGTTATTATGTGAAAGGACATCTTTCACTTTTCATTTTACGTTCTTAGCTGTTCTTGGAATTTAGCGTCTGAAAACGTTTCCGTGAAGAGGAGAATACCACGACGTAAAAGGTCATAAAAAGATTCATTAATAATCATTAAATCCAATTTTAACAGCTAGCTCATACTATTAACTAAGTTAGAAAGCATTATCCGTAATTCTTAGAAGCGCGAACAATACAGCCCATATTGGATTCCATGGGAATTCTAGCTATTTCATTTCTGAAGAAAATGCCAAAATTCGAAACCGGATCAAAACACTACTGTTTTCTGAGAATTTACATAGTTATCAACTGTATCCAACACGACTGTAAATTTATTAGTTGACAAGGTAGTGTTGATTAAATATTCTTTTTGTCTCTCTCCCTCTCTCGCTCCAGACGGCTGATGTATCACTTTTGACAGAGAGGGCAGCCATCTTAAATCGCAATGCACTGTTGGAATCTGGCACAAGTTGACTATTGAAGACATCAGATCTCAGATAAGTGCATTATTTCTACTCTCGTTAACTTTTAACGGTTTCAGTAATTTACGAAACAGACTAACTAGAGTTATTGTCTTGATGAAGAACCAAATTCTCAGAATTAATATTAACAACAATATGAGAAAATCAGTAACGAGAATACACATTTTGAGCATGGGACGTACTTAAGAGTTACCACTTTGAAAAACGAAATTCTCAGAGTTGACATTTAAAACAATATGAGAAAACCAGTAATGAGAATATCCATTTTGAGCATGGGATGTGTTAAAAGTTACCACTCAGTTCGTTATGCTGAAGGTCAACCTGAAACTCTCGAATATCATTTCTTGTAATTCATATTTTTTTCAAGCTCTTGATGAAGACCAAAACCAAACGTTGCGGAAACGTAGATAAGAGAAAAAAATATTTTGCTTCATTGAAAACAATGGTGGTTTCTTTTCGAGAAAAATTTAAAGGAAGAGGAAGGGGTAGTAATTAAGACATGACCGCGGCTTGTCAGTAAAATCAACTCGTAAATGCTCGCTAGTTTTCCCATTAAGCCTGAGATGAATGATACATCGAATTGTTGTTTTACATGTATAAACCCTTTTCATTTGAGCAGTATTCTCGAGAATATAAAGTGAAGTATCTTAATTGAAAGGTTTTAATCTTCCAGTTCGTCACTTCTCATACATCGCAAACTACTTGTAAGAGTGCTGTTTGAGTACGACCGTATTAAAATTACTTTTAAAATTTAAAGTAAGATCGCTCTAAAAAGGGCTTCTTCTGTTTTGTTTGTGTTTCTGTCGAGTAAAGAAGGATTTTGAATCTTTAAAAAATTTTGGAAAAGCTGTTTTGTTTTGTTTTTGTCGAATAAAGAAGGTTTTGAGTCTTGAAAAAATCATGGACACAGCATGTCAGATATCGGGACTACAATAGATCGTTTTTACTGTCATGCCATAAAAAAAGAAAAACAAACAAACAAGAAAATGCTATCTTATAGAAGATAAATAAAGAAGGCACCTGCAGGTTTTAGGTCTATGCGCTATACCAAACTTCAGATATTCGCCTAAATGTTTTGCACAAATTTACAGAGCCCAGTATGGTGCCGCCATATTGGTCTACCTACGTGGTAAACGAATCTTTGTTTGGAATATTTGCTCCATAAGTTATAGAGTTTCTGATGGATCTACCAAAATACTAGTTCTGAATATTGAAAGGGCATAGCACGATCAACTGTGTCAAGGAATTTGAACTCGATGAATTGCATACTTTTTGAGCGACGCGGGCTTAAAAGCTCAAAATTTTACGAAGAATGTATAAGCTCATTTAGCGCTTCTGCCACCGAGAAATTTTGCAGTTTGTGAAAGCCAATTTCTCCACGAATATTACACCTAAAGAGCCAAAAGCTTCACCAGTTACTAAGTTTCACAAGCTCTTTAAATTGTTGTAGTCAATTCGTGTCTAGCGTGATACCTTCTCCGTGCAAAGTGGTATGTTAATGAGGAAAGATGTCAGCAAATAAGTCGGCAAAGATTCGCCAATATGGCGGCCGGAAAATAGTTTGATAATCTGGAGCCTACTTGATTATCTAGGCCACTGTTTGCCTGCACTGCCCAAACCTATAAATTAACACTTTAATACTACTTTTTTTATTTCACAAAGGGGTAACAATCATGAGATAAGTATATCGACAAACGCGATCGTAGCTTTATGTCCCGCACTGCCATAACTCTAAAATTCAAAATGCAGTTGTTTCCAAACGAAGGACGTTATTCCGCTGAAATTTTGTGAAGATATATACTTTTCGCACCTCTTATGCCTGGTGAGGATAGAACTCTAGTGGCTCTTTAGGTTTGGATTTTAAAACTTGATGACGTCACGTGAAAACGTTCCATTGAATTGAGCATGGAATAAAGTGTCTTTATTCAGATCTTATCATTAATTAGTTCTACAATAATAATTAAGACAAAATCCGAGAGGAAATCGACCAATTTCAGTTTTTATTGGACAAAAACCTTATTCCAGAATGTTTGTAAGCATATTACAGTCCTTTTTGCATTTTCTAAAAGCTTGAGATATAAATAGTTGCCTGAAATAAAAAACGAAAACAATTTCCCATGGAAACGTGAGAAAATAAATTTCAAAGTTCAGAGAAGTTGTGCAAACAAAGGTAACATGTCATCATCAGTTTCATTTCACCAGTAATTTCCAGTGTTTCATATGAACTTCAAAATCTGTTTTAGACATTTGGTGTTGTTAAAAATAATTTCCTTTGAGAAGATATTTGAAACAGTCGCACAGAAGTTGGTAAGCAATTGTAAGAGGAGACCAAACACCTTTTATACCGTCACTGGAGTTTTTTAACACGGGATTTGGCAAGATGATTTACACCAATACCACAGTATACAAGCTTATTGAAGTGCCTTTGAAATTAGCTAATTAGTTTTTACTTGCATAATGTTTACATCTATGGAGCCCTGAGTAAATTTTTTTTCCGTAACGTCATGCTTATGAAAGCACGTAAGGATACAGTTTTTGGTACTGCAACTGACCCTCCACCGCCAACCCACCCCCAAAAAAGAATGAAAAACAGCCAAAACAGTGACCGTCGATAGGGGATTTCAGAATATATTTGGACATTGGCCCTTCAAAATCTGTACAATGCCTTTGGAGGATTAAATCTTTCACAGATTCGTAGATAGATCAGAAAGACCGAAAAGTTTCAAAAAACATAGCTATGACTTAATTTAGGTCTACAGGTTAAATTTCGCGGAGAAAACGTTTTTTCGCAATTTGCGGCGGTGAGTTCTCTTTCTAAGAATAAAGTTTCTCTCATCAAATTTCCGTGATACAATGTTAGCCGAAAACGTACCGAAGTTAAATTAACAACAAAACAAAATTGTACTTACTTGGGAAAAAACGTTTTGAATGACATTCCAATGTGCTAAAATATTCAGAAAATATTAGTTTTAAAGAATGCATCATGAATTATTATAGCTGATCATAGACCGAAAATTAAAACTGTGTTAACATATCGATATTAAAGACATGATAAAAGGTCAGTTAGAAGTGGAACTGGAAATCCTTGAAAAAAAAACGCAGTTTATATAATTAATAAATGGAATTTCTGTCGTTTACTGAAATCGACTTAAAAGATCATACTTCTTGACTGGTTTTTAACTCATTACTTTGTTTTCAATTTCATTAGAAACTGCATGCGAAAACCTCTGTTTTTCATACATGAAAGAATGAATTTTGAGTTGCAGATAAGAAATGAAACAGTTAGCTTAAACGACGATACCTACGCCAGGGACGACTCCTGGAACGAAAAATGATATTTCTAATCTCGTAAATATCTGGATATCTGCTCCGTACGCCAATCAGTACTTAAAACTTGCTCAAACTAAATATGTAATGCCAGCGATCAATTCCAAAACGAAATTAGAAAAAAATTTGCCATCCCGACCTACGCTCTTCAAAATGCACAGGACCTGTTCATTTCACGTCACGGCTACAAATTGCACAAAGATTTAAAAAGCACGTGCACAGCCATTCTTCTACTCGATAAATCTTTTGTTTGGTGACATTTTCGTTGCCGTTTTATGTTTTTTTTTTCTTTATTTGGGATTTTTTTTTAATTTCCACAATTACATCAATTGCAATTCTTTTTTTCAACAACTAAGTTACAGAAGAACGAATAAAGTTTGGTTTACAGAAGTTAACAATCACACCATATTGAATTAATTAGGAAAAAAGATTTTGTCAATTCTTATATCTTGATACTTATTTGGCTTAACGATTTTCCTTAATAATAGCGTTGTCTACTTTAATTATTAGTTAAAATTGTTTCCTCAAAGATCTTCTATTATCCTTTAAACAAATTCGTTTTATTCGATTTGAAATATATGTCTTTTTCAGTTTCATATTTAATTGCCTATATTCTTATGAAGTGGCTCAAGGAAGGTAACGTTTCTCTACATCGACAAGTCCACAAGAAAGATTTTCCTAAAATTACTACATAATTAAATAGATCTTTCTCCTCCTCAAAAGACCCAACGGTTACGTCGCAATATGATTTTACTCAAACATTTTTCATTAACCTCATGCCAAAGAGAATATAAAAAAACAACCGAATTAAAATGGGATATTTTTTCCGTTAGCTGATGACAGGTGCAGTTGGGATTAGAAACGTAACCTATTTTACACAGGCGGTCATTAGTATACAGAACAGAATTCAACACTTTGTACCGAAAGGAGCGTAGATACGGTTCATTAGCAGCCCTCACTGGCAGAAGAAATGCCTCTGAAACTTGCTTGTCATCAAGGCTAAACTCTTTCTTTAGCTTGACCCATTTATTTGGCTTTTCCAATTTTTCTTTTATAGGAAAACAATAGTCAAAGTCACATTAGCGCTTGCCTTTACTGTGCTACCCAATGTAGGAAGATTGGAAAAAAAATAGGCAATCATTATTAACATAATATTTAGATTAATAAATTTCTACGTGACTGAGACTGTCCTTCCGTCCAAACCTTTTCGTTGCCGTTGCCGTCGTGATTTGCTTGAGCTCCCTAATGTTCTGAAAGTTAGAACACACGGGTAACTGGGAGCGTAGGGCGGTGTTTCGTAAGACATTTCCGTAAATTCAAATTTATAATCATATTACCTTTGTGGGATAACTGCTTGCAAATGATTTGTTTCTCCGCCTCTTTTAGCGAAATTCCGAGAGTAGTTAACGCAATTTTCCTGTGTTATTATTATTATTTTCTTTGGTGACATCAGACAATAAGTGTTCCTGATTTTCGTGAGTGGATAATTTCCAGCTAGAACTGATACGAAAAGGGTCTGAAGACAGATGTCAGCGAGACATCAATTCTAAACCAAATCCGGTGGTTCACTGCATCACATGAAAAAAATAAATGTATTATGGTTATGTTTGACAAAGGAAAAATTGTGACAGGCGAGAGAGTTTACAAAACTGATTGGCTGCGTATATGCCAGCCCAAAGGAAAAAAATAGACGGCTTTCCTGCCAATTTCGAGTTAAAAACGGACTCTTCGTACATCACTTGCACAAAAAAGTGACTTGACTCAGCTCGAAAGCTCATTTCAAGGGCGCCGCTTTAAAAATTGCAAATGAGCCAACGGATAGTAAAGTTATAAAATTGACAGTGGATCAGCAATTAAATCTCTTGACTGAATTAAGACATTGCCAAAGAGTCAGGTGATGAGAATAAATAATACATCAACTATGAGATATTGCCATGATGTCAAAATTTACAATATTTATTGCCAAATTTTCATCTTTCGCATATAAAAATATACGAGAAAGAATGTAGCAGCTAAGTATTGAATGGTTCGTACTTTTAAGTGGAAAAAATATCAAACGTAAGATTTATTTTGTCAAATCGCTCGCATTGTGGGCTGAAATAGTGCCACAAAACACCAGCAGCAGATTGTTTTCAGTCGTGGGTCGTGACGAAAGCTGACTCTATGCATTGTTAAAGAGGAGGCTAGGTAGAAGAAATGTATAATTTACAAGCTCTTTGCGGCGTTCTTATTGGAAAAGGTCAGAAAAAAGAATTGGACTTATGTGTTTGAAAACTTTGTTTAAGTTCAATCTTGACACCAAAATTGCAGTACATGTTCAAGAAGGGAAATCAATGCTCCCAAAATAACCATTGCGTTTGATTGAAGAATTCTTGATTTATAAATTACCCACAGACAGGTTGTAAGAACTGTTCTTGCGCATATTGTGTAGATTTCATCTCGATACAGTCGTTTTTTTAGATCATTAAATCAAGCGGCTGCAATTTTTGGCAGCTCGACTTAGCATGTTTTTTTAAAAAAACGAAATGACGACTAAGATGGTCAACGACAAAATAGGAAAAAATTCCAAAGTAATACCAGGAGTGCGAATTTAATTCCTTGCATGGTACAGTCACATGAAAAATGATAAGGA
The DNA here is from genome assembly GCF_964199315.1 of Orbicella franksi. NCBI lineage: Eukaryota > Metazoa > Cnidaria > Anthozoa > Scleractinia > Merulinidae > Orbicella > Orbicella franksi. Next base: position 8,077,082 of record NC_138153.1, read on the forward strand.
AAAACAGTACTTTCGCTTTAAGCGTCCTGTACAAAAAAAAGTTAAGGTTGTGAAGTTTTTAACTGGTGATTTGTAGAAGAAAAAGTGAGAAACTGTTGAGCTGTAATTCAGAGGTGGATTGTTTACAAATTCAAGAGAAAGACATCTTTGCGATTTCGGTGCTAACGAAGATGTGATTTTCCAGCGTTCGCTCCGCTCCAGTTTTCACGTATTGTTCCTAGAAAGCGATAACAAATTCAAGTTTAAAAGTCGTTCATCACTGAAACGTGTTATGTCGATTATAGAAATGAACTTTATTATTTCCAAGAAATAGTGATCGACAGCTCATTTCTCCTTTCTGCAGATGATGAGAATTTCAATTAATTTCAGTTAATTATAACATTAATTTCAACCAGATGATGAGAAAAAAGGAAGTTGTCAACTTTGGATCATTGTCTTGATGGAGCAGTGAATAGGCCATTTCCGAGTTTACCTTGTCCTTCTGTTTGAAAACGAGTTTTCATGCAAAATCACTTTTGCTATGTATGGAAGGCAAATTTCACTCTCGACTTCTGAGTTTTTTCAAATTTCTTTGTGTACGATGACAATTAAAAAGTAAGATATTCAATACGCACACACGTGAGTTAAGTTAATTATTCATTTCCAATGTTCAATAGTGCTGCCCACTTTGTTGCAAAAGTAAACAAGAAGTAAAGTTATATTATTCCATAATGATTAGTTTTCGATTTTCCATTATTTTATTGTAACCAGAAATAATTTGGCAACACTCTGTTAGAAATGCTGCGGGATAGCTTAAGGCATTTTAAAATTATTCACTACCTTTAAGATTCCTGGAAGGAACATAGCCTAGAATAATAAAATATTTCTGTTTGTCGTGAACGGATATTAAATTTTCCAGTTAGTACCGATAAAAAGTGGTAACTCCATGCATGTTTGGAGCGTTTCTAGCTACGGTCTTGAGAGAGGTGTCGGCGAGGCATCAAATTCCCCCAACAAACCCGTTCTCTGTATAAAATGACTTACTATACACGACAAGTTCAGTGAGAAAATAAACGCACACTGTTTAATATGTCTGACAGTGGGAAACTGACAAGCGAGATAGTTTACAAATCTGATTTTGCCATCAGTCTCCAAAATTAAACGAAATAGAGCTTTTTCTACCAATTTTGAGTTTAATTAAAATATGTTTCTTCATACTTCAGTTGCACAAATAAACAGTGATTTGAGGTTCTTGATTTAGCTCGAAAGATCATTTCATGGGCACATTATAAAATAGTAAATAAGTCAAGTTAAATGCTTTGTCTTATGAATAATTAAGGTTTAAAATTGACAGTGGAAGGGCAATGTGTTCGTCACGTAGAAAATAGCGGTAAGGTAGACCTGAATAAACTTTTGAATTCTCAAGAACTAGAAATCAACATACAATTTCTCCTAGCTGTCTTAAAACAGTCTCAAAAAGTCAACTGATGAGAATAAAGAAATAAAGCAACTGTGTAGGATATTGTCTTGATATCAAATCTGACAATATTGCGAATTTTCTAGTATAAGTTTAGTCAGTGTATGAAGTAGCTCTACAGTTCTTGTTCATTTTAGCATAAGACGTTGTTAACTTGACTTTCTATAGAATGATAATAGAATCCTGGTTAACGGATTTTGTGATAAAGTAGCACCCAAATATTGATGGCAACCTATCAAACCCAAAAGATACGAATAGCTTGTGTATATGAAAAGAAATTAAAGAGAGAAAAAACTTGACATAGAGATTTGAAATTTTTGCGCTCGTTCTTATTAAACCAGTACGGTTGGTAAATTAGCATATGGTGTCTCACTGCACGTATTTCAATTGTCTAGATAACACTTACACTTGCCTTCTAACTGATCAATAATGATAATTCTTGTCAACAGGTTCACAGAGATTAGAGGGATCCGTTAAGAAAATGGGCTGCAGCACTTATCAATATTAAATTCAACCACCTTAAAATAAAGTGTTAAAAAAAGGAGGTGAGCAAGACTTCGAAAAGAGTTAAGTGACGTTTTGGAAAAACATTACTTAATTTTTGAAAGCTATTTAATCAATAAACAAGACTTGCAAAGTAGCTTTCATCAGCATTTTCTTCTCTCAAACAATGTGAATCAAAGTACAATACTTAAGTGAATTTTCGTTAAGCCTCTCCTGGTGTTAAGAAGGTGTAAGGGTTAATTAAAGGACTCGCCACTAAGAGCTCTTGAAACCTTCTACAACTTAAGATCATTAAATAACAAAAAAAGATATATAAACAAGCCGCAAACTAAGTTTGCGGCCAAATCTTGTGTCCTTGTCCATTACTTAAATAATTAAACAAAGTATCGCAATCAATAAAGATCTAACCCCCCCTAATGATCGCAACATGTCAACCCAAAATATCCCAACATTGCTGTGCGTAACATGTTGCGCGCGCTTCGCCACCCTGTTAATACGTGTTCCAACATATTACCAGCTGGTGGCTCATACTAGAGTAACACACCAAACACGTCGCAACAGGGTGGCAAAACGCACACAACATGTTGGGAGGAGCAGGAGGTAGCAGGGAGCAAGATGACTCTTTTTCCCTCCTTCCTCCTCCCCAGAGGAGGTAGTAGGGAGCAAGATGACTCTTTTTCCCTCCTTCCTCCTCCCCAGAGGAGGTAGTAGGGAGCAAGATGACTCTTTTTCCCTCCTTCCTCCTCCCCAGAGGAGGTAGTAGGGAGCAAGATGACTCTTTTTCCCTCCTTCCTCCTCCCCAGAGGAGGTAGTAGGGAGCAAGATGACTCTTTTTCCCTCCTTCCTCCTCCCCAGAGGAGGTAGTAGGGAGCAAGATGACTCTTTTTCCCTCCTTCCTCCTCCCCAGAGGAGGTAGTAGGGAGCAAGATGACTCTTTTTCCCTCCTTCCTCCTCCCCAGAGGAGGTAGTAGGGAGCAAGATGACTCTTTTTCCCTCCTTCCTCCTCCCCAGAGGAGGTAGTAGGGAGCAAGATGACTCTTTTTCCCTCCTTCCTCCTCCCCAGAGGAGGTAGTAGGGAGCAAGATGACTCTTTTTCCCTCCTTCCTCCTCCCCAGAGGAGGTAGTAGGGAGCAAGATGACTCTTTTTCCCTCCTTCCTCCTCCCCAGAGGAGGTAGTAGGGAGCAAGATGACTCTTTTTCCCTCCTTCCTCCTCCCCAGAGGAGGTAGTAGGGAGCAAGATGACTCTTTTTCCCTCCTTCCTCCTCCCCAGAGGAGGTAGTAGGGAGCAAGATGACTCTTTTTCCCTCCTTCCTCCTCCCCAGAGGAGGTAGTAGGGAGCAAGATGACTCTTTTTCCCTCCTTCCTCCTCCCCAGAGGAGGTAGTAGGGAGCAAGATGACTCTTTTTCCCTCCTTCCTCCTCCCCAGAGGAGGTAGTAGGGAGCAAGATGACTCTTTTTCCCTCCTTCCTCCTCCCCAGAGGAGGTAGTAGGGAGCAAGATGACTCTTTTTCCCTCCTTCCTCCTCCCCAGAGGAGGTAGTAGGGAGCAAGATGACTCTTTTTCCCTCCTTCCTCCTCCCCAGAGGAGGTAGTAGGGAGCAAGATGACTCTTTTTCCCTCCTTCCTCCTCCCCAGAGGAGGTAGTAGGGAGCAAGATGACTCTTTTTCCCTCCTTCCTCCTCCCCAGAGGAGGTAGTAGGGAGCAAGATGACTCTTTTTCCCTCCTTCCTCCTCCCCAGAGGAGGTAGTAGGGAGCAAGATGACTCTTTTTCCCTCCTTCCTCCTCCCCAGAGGAGGTAGTAGGGAGCAAGATGACTCTTTTTCCCTCCTTCCTCCTCCCCAGAGGAGGTAGTAGGGAGCAAGATGACTCTTTCCATGGTAATTTATTCATATATTCAATTTAGTTAATTACTTCAGAAATCCTTATAAACAAGGTGCAAATGTTTTTATTAATAGCAGTGATTTTCTTCCACCTTGCTTTGAAGGAGAATTACTTTGCATTATAATTTAGCTGAATCCAAAGTACCTTTTCTATTTTCAAAGCGGAGCGCAATGCCTTAAGAAAATCGTCAGTGAGAGATACTCTTACACGATGTTTTGGCACAGTGGTTTATCTTTTGGCCAAATTTTCCCACTATCTTACTGGGGAATATTGTTCAAACAGCATTAATTTCTGTTCCTTAAACCTCCACTCCCCTGAATGAAATAATCCCACGTGAGAAAGAAATTTCTTTCATAATCCTCTGCTTTCCTAGGAAGGAGATTTGGAGCGAAGTGTAAGTCTTAACCATAATCTCTTAATCTTTCCGTAAAAGTCAAAAATGGTTATATTTTGAGTAAAACTTCCTCCCAAAGTAATTTTCTTTAAGATGGTCAAGGTTTAGGAAATGGCTGTAAGACTAGACTGCTTATTTGTGCCTATAGTGTCGACACAGTGTACTTTAGTCTTACCGCTACTTCTTAACCTTTAACCCTCTCAGAGAAAAGTACTTTGGGAGGAGGTTTAACTCATATTACAACCCCTTTTTGAACTTTAAAGGACAATTGGAGGATTATAGATGAGAGTTAAACTTCCTCTCCAAATATTCTCTCTAGGAAAGTAAAGGATTATGGATGAGATTTAATCCTCCTTCGCGATTGTTTCATTCAGGGGAGTGGGGGGTTTGGGAGGACAGGAATTAAGACTCTTCGAACAATCTTCCCCATTAAGATGGTGGGGGATTTTTGGCCGAAGATAAACTACTGTGCATAATGGCTCGTGTAGGGGTATCTCACGATTTTTTGATTATCTGACGATTTTTTTCTGGCATTGCCCTCTGCTTTGGGAATGAGCAATGTTCATTGGATTAAACTGAACTTAAATGCAAAGTAAAGGACAACGACACAGGTTTAACCGCATTCACCTTTCTGGTTCTGCGGCATATTTTTTTCTACAGTTATTTTCTAAATAATATTTTATCACAGGAAGGTGTGAGAGCTTATTGCCGTCTAATCTTTAATTTGCTCTTTGCACCTTCCTTACAGCAGCTAAGTTTACTTTCGTTATTTTCGAAAATCTCTCTTTTTATTCTCCCCTCATACAGACTTGATATTATATATTCCGCTTCATTTGTTAATCAACTATTCCATCGTAACTTACTATGAGGATCGACAGATTTACGATAAACGGAGTACAGGTGTTTTCTTAAAGTTTATTTCCAAGCTCAAAGAGAGTTTATTTGAAAGTGTTTCTGCATTTGTCTTGTAGCCAGTTGTTCGCTGTGGTGTATCATTGTTCACTTTCCTTACTGTTCCTCAAGCCACCTGTTGATAGAATCAAATATTAACAGTTCATCAGAATGTGTCACGCACAATCAACATGTATTATAATGTGATGAACTGTCGGAGTGAGGGTGCTGCTGCGATACTCTGCTACTTGTTCAATATATTCTTTCCAAATAAAACTTACGATGCTTACATGTATAATGAAATGTTCACAAGGTAACGTTAGCTTTTGGCTTCAGAAAAAAATATATAAACAAATACTAAGCAAAATAAACTAGTTGTTAAATATAGAACTCTTGCTAAATGATTGCCAATTAAATCTCTACACTTTAAAACGTCTCCATAGTGTTATCGAGGGCAGATTGAACTGTCTTTTGAGTCCATCTTTCAGCTTTGTCCGAGCGATTATCTTTTTTTCTCTAAAATTTCGAGTGCTGTGACAGCAAATGGCCTTCTTTCAGCCTTCTGGAGAATTTGATTATCCATTCAATAGTTCTAAATCCCCTTCCGAAACTTCGGTGAAGCGAGAAAAAATGTCCCTATTTTGCAGACAATCTTCAACCACTGAATAGTAATGGGTGATCGTACAAGATATACCTTAGCCAATCAGAATGCAGTATTGCATTAGTCTAATCCGTTAGATTTGTACTAGTGATAAAAAGATTACTGTACCGTTGTCAAGCACAATAACTGTTGCTTATTAATTCTTACATAATGATCAAGAGTGATCACAATTAAACGTTTTCATGAAATCATTATGAAGACTGATTGACTTTGTGAATTCTTTTGTTAGAAAACATTTTTGGACCTAAAAACTTTAAAGTTAAAATTGTAAATTTCATTTTCAAAGTTAAAACTTTAACTTTGCAGCAACTATTTACTTCTGCTGGCATGTTGACACGACCTTGTTCCCTCACTTATGATCAACAACACGCTCTGCTTCGATCTGAACCAGTAGGGAAGAAATGACTTGCATTTAATGTCTTTTTTCAGGTTTTGTGAACCGCCCTTAACAAATCTTAAGAAAGAAACTGACATATTCATTTCCACTTGTCTTATTCGCATCCTTGGATGGGCCGTGGCTCAATATTTCTCTGCAAACTAAAGTCGAGTGATACAAAACTTAAGCCCTGCTCCGCTGTGTTAAAACTTGGTTGGATTATCTCTTACAGAAAACAGCACCTCTTGTTAAAGATGGTTTTTCATGTTTTTGGTATCCTTAAAGGGACACAGTGGGCTTTGGGACCGCGCTGACCGGGACACTAGTTTTCTTACTTTGAAAAAGTTCACCTCAACCTGAAATCAAAAATACTCGTCGACTACATCTAGAAATCCGCTTCAATCTTCGAAGTGTTTTGCTTGAGTTTCAATCGTTTACTGAAAAACCAGTTTTTGAGTGGGCTTTTGCTCATCCTACGATAGTTTTTTATCATATTTGGTTAAAAACAGTATGGATCGTGTGTCTGTGATATCCAAATTAACTATGAAATCAAATGGTATCTAATGCGCATGTGCTCCAGCTGACTGTGTCCCTTTAACTTTTAATAGGGTACCACTGATTCATGCTTTAAAAGTATTGATATTATTGATAAAAGAATGTAAAACTGAAAAATCAGCCTCTGCAATCGTTTCAAGGCATTAGGCATTTTTTTAAGCTTTTCGAAATATATGAATTGATTATGTCGTTCTCAAACCTTTTTATCAGCCTAGCGTTTTTGTCAGTAGTCTGACATCACCAAGTCCAATTACATCCTTTGCAGGGACAGGGTCCGGTACTTTTTTTTTTTTTATTAGGTTGCGTCGGTCCTTTCAAATTGACCTTGTGTTTTCACTGCTTACCAAAGCCTCGCTTATTTAACTATCAGAAACCATAGTACACTTGCCTGCCAAGGAGTTGAAAAACAAATATTGCTTCGGAAACAACATCAAAACTCGATCTGCTATTACCGACCAGTTAAGAAATAGACTTACAAATGCGGGGTAAAAATACAGCCTTTATCAGCAATGATGTGAAATGATATCCTGCTGCAAATTATCAACGACCTGTTAACATGTCCACGACTAAATTTCCTCACGGTTACGTGTTTGATTCGGGGTTCCAGTTTCTTATAGGTCATCGATACAATTTCAAGCATATCCTTTAGACAATTGTATTTGTTCAGATCATAGTTAATAGAGGAAATGGTTAAGAATCCCAGCAAACATCAAAAAAGCAAACAAACAGGGTAAGAGTTATGTTGGAAGGTCTTTAACCCTGTATATCTTTTTGTTTTATGCTCCTAGACTGTGCATGAATTACGTAATCGCAATGTTTCTATTGGTTGGTTGTATGAGCACACATAACCACTCTTTGTATTTTTTCCACATTTTATGCAGGGTCAACCTCCCCTACCCCCCCCCCCCCCCTCAAAAAAAAACAGCCAACAAAAACATACAACAAAGAAATTTGCCATGATTCATAACCATTTCCCTCTATTAACTATGTTCAAATGTATTGTGTTTAAATACCTTATCTCACTTTAAGTATTGCCAATGCGTCTCGAAACAGGATTTAGGTCAATGCTCTTTCCAGTATCTTGATAAAGTGAAGACGCAGGTCAATATAAATAACTAAACTTGGTAACTCCTTGTTAAAACAATCAGGAAACGTTTTGTTGTGTCAATTAGTTCATTGCTTTTCTTGACGTTCCTGTGGCAAACAAGCACACTCAAAGGTGTTTTATGAATTTTGGTGTACTTTTCTATGCTCAAGTCTATGTTTTAGAGATTTTTTGGGATTTTGCAAAGTCTTAATTAAAAAAAGAAAAATTTGAATCGCCATATTTTTAGTATTTTCAAGCTTTTTGACATATTTGCAAAATTTTGAAATCCAAGATGGAGGTCCTTTTCAAAAGTACGATATCATTTTTATCTGACAACTTTTTGCACGAAAATTAACATTTCTAGATGATTAATCACCACATACTGCATATATGTTTTATCACTATACCGCATTTATAATTTGATGAACATGGAAAGAGACACTCTCAGTTAACCTTCACCCTTTGCATGTTCTAAAATTTGTTTGATTTTTAAGAACTCCATATAAAAGATGAAAAGCATAGACGAGTATGATTAAAATTCAAAAGGTTTGTTCAAAAGTTCCAAAGCAAAATTTACACCTTAATGGTAATTAGGTCTTGAAACCTTTCCTCAGTAATACTGCTTGTAAGTACTTTTGTAAAATCACGGTTCCTGCACTGAGACTAGTTTCTAACTTCTGATAATAACGTTTTTCAATGCAATAACTTTTTACTAATCTTCCCTATGTCGAATCGATGTGACAATTGTACACTGAGTTGCTAAAATGAGCTTAGATCAGGAGCCATAATCGGGGACTGAGACCGTAAGCACGCGCCATTTCTAGTATTGGGGCTGTCCCTGTTATATAGGACAATTTTTCTATTTTTAGAACAAGTTGCGCCATCGTGTGCGGAAAGTGCGCGTACATGCTGCGAGGATTTTTTCGGTTGTAGCGCGTGAGAAATGGCATCCGAAATTCCCGACATGTTTTATGCTTTTGGCCCACAACTCGATACGTTTATGTCTGTTGGAATTTTGCTAGAGTATTTTCGTCGTAAGCTGCTTCAATTCGACTGAAGTAAGGCAGTGTCGAATTTAGGTATGTCTCGTTTTTTTTTTTCACTCAGACCAACTTGTGTTCCACTGCTTCTTTTACAAGAGTTCCACATTACTCCACTCAAAATTTCACGCATGCTGAAGATTAACAGCTTTTCCGTGACACAGCAAAAAGCTAGTTGGAAAAATTTGGATATTGCAGCGTTTTAGGACTTGAAAGTTTCCCTCCTCTTGCCACACGCTTGCGGAGATTTCGCCAGTCTATCGCCACCGAAAAGTAGTAAAAAATTGCAAGCCTGCATTTCGCCTGAATTGTAAGCAACACTTGATATTTCATCAAGGCCCAATAAGTTTACGTCTGTAGATACGGCTAGGCTTTGTTTGTGTAAAAATTCAATAAATTGTCTGTTGTCGATGAATCAGAGCGCCCGCCGATGCGTGTTTTGTACAGTCAGTAAACATGACAAATTGGACTTCCGCAATAATATCTCCAGTTTTTAAATATGTTCAAGGTTGATAAATGTTTGAGAACATATTAAACTGTTTAGCTGAAAATATGTGAATACAGCAGGAATAATCAACAAAGTTACGATGACGCTTTCTTTAATCAACTCGAATAACGATTTCGATTTTGTTGGCTGAGTTATCAAAACTCCTTGTCTATTTTATTTTCGCAGCTGTTTAAAATTTCACTACGTTGAAGAAACCCACATGACAGTAGCCTTTTGGCGTTGGTGAAAATTGTTGCAGAATCTCAGCACAAAAGATAACGAAAGAAATCTTTGTCAAGATTTGTTGACAATTAGCTACAATTGAAAACACCGACTCGGGCTTTAAAGTGCACGCCCTGGAGCTACTTGTACGCGTCAGACTTTCCTTCCAAAAACTTTTGCAAACTTGCCAAACGAGCAGAAATAATAAGAAACTATCAAAAACAGGTTTTGGTTATGATTAAGCGCTGTTTGAGAAATTCACAAATTACCTCGATACCAGAGTAGAGAGATTTCTTACATAAACTTTATTCTTTAGGCAACATCCACGCGAGAGCCCACAACATGTGCGTGCATCCACGCGGATGTATGTCGTCAGGGTGGCGCAATTTGTTCTAAAAATAGCAAAAGTGCCCCATATCATTAGGTGCGCGCAGATCCCGAGACTTACGGTCTCCGTCCCCGGTTATAGCTCCTGCTTAGATTGAAGATTGTTTATTTTTTTACGGAAAACGACATTCCAAGGAAGCGGGAAACTGCTCGTGCAGCAATTAACATACTATGTAAATTCAAAGCTTTCAAAAGTTTTCGATTCTATTTCATCTATTTTCCATTTCATTATTACATTTCATATGTATAAACAGTAGTTTTGACACCTTTTGACCTGTGTACTTGTTTTATTTATCTATTTTTCTCAGGGTCCACTTTTTTTTTGCTGTTTGTTTTAAAATGTATCGACCATTACTTCAATTTATCATTTCAGCTACCCTGCGAGACTAGCGTCACGTATTTATTCTGGCTGGAATGTTATTTGTTTCTTGTTTGTTTGAATACTGACACAAAAACTTTATTCACGTGCAACAAAGTGTTCTTTTCTTGAGAAAAAGAAAATACTCAAACTACACTTTGAAATCCATGTCAGTGAAACATCGCTACATCGAAAACATGACATTTCTCTCAAGGCTTGAGCGCACTTGTGCCCGGACATGCAAGTACGTATCGAAACCAAACAACGCTCGTAAATATTTTCAGCCACCTGAAAAATTAATTGTGTTTTCTCTGTTCTAAACGTTAATTTTCCATATTAAATGGTGTAGCAAGACACTAGTTTGCCCTGGGCGATGATATTTTTTTCATTCACCTCCATGTTTAACATTGTGCTTATATCAGTTATACAGACAAAAAAGTAGTGCATGTTTATATAGATTTCGGTCAAGCTTCGAACATTGATGACCAAACAATGATCGTGTTTACCAAAGCGCAATTAGAATTGTCATGCCGATAAAGTCACGAGCTCTATCAGTCGTTATAAATTAAATTGCTTTTCGTTCTTGAATGCCTGACAATACTATTTTAAAACACATTTGATTTTGAGCAATTCCTTCTCTAAATGAATCGCCTTTAAAGTTCATTTGCGGCCTCGTATAAGGAAAGCATTGTTCGCACTGCAAGTTATCACTGTACTATTAAACTGGAATTGCCCTCGTAAATTGTCGTACATGGTTCTCTGTCTGCAGCATAAGTGGATCACTTCCTTAAATCTTCGTTCGCAAAGCCAAGCCGAGAGTAAGCTGAAATGCTACTTTAGAATCTTTGTTTTTCACATTGTTTATATCAAAATAAATTTGTAACAATTACTAGTACCACCACCACGTTTTTATTCTGTTAAATTTGAATTCAAAATGTCAGGAAAAAACACTTCAATTTTGCATTGCGGAGAATATTCGGCCGTTTCAAGTCGTCCTTTAAAATAATAAATTGCGATGTTCAACCTTTCACTTGATAAGTCTCAAACCCAAAATATTAATTTTCCCAATTGATTGTCATACATTTCTTTTGTTCTTAGTTTATGAATTTGGTAACATTGCCTTTGTAACATACTTGACAACGCAACGAGGTACGATGAGGTTATATTTTGATCACTCTTGGACTGAAACCGTTAATGGTAAACGACTAGAGAAACAAGAAAACGACTTATCTGAAGTAAGATATTTCCAGGCCAGGGTCCAAGAGCCAGTACACCGCAATCCAAAATGACTACATATTTCTTTGAAAGGGCATTTAACCTAGAAGGAAAGGAAACATCAACAAAATAGCTGGTTAATATTGATTGTATCACTTAACACTTACTGTTTTCACAACGTTCTTGCGAAAGTTATAATAATTAACACCAGCGTGTTGTTTTATTCTGTTAACTTTGATTCCGTTATGTCAGTGGACAAGTCTCCAATCTTCAAGTAAAATTCTTCTTACTAGTTACAATATATCCTGATTTCAATATTTTCTCTCCAACTGAGATACTTATAACAAGGGTCAGGAAGGCATTTATATGGTCAGACTCTGATCACTCTTTGGACTGAAACCGTTCAATGGTAAACAGAGAAGAAAACGACTTACCTGAAAAAAGGTGTTTTCAATGGCTGTCAACTTGAGCCAGGCTTCGAGAGCTTACACACTTTGATCCAGCATGGCTACACTTTCTATTGAAACGATGTTTGCATTCAACCTGGTGATAAAAAGAGCAAAAAACAACAAATTAAATTACTTTCCAACGACTATCGGATCTCCAGTTGTGTTAATTTCGAATATTTGCTCCTAAATACACATTTACAGTGCTTTTCTAAAGCATTTCTTTATTGAAATTGATGAACAAATCTCTCGCAATCGTGTTACTTTTAAGAATTCGTTCGGACGTCAGAACAATTCCTCATTGCCCAACCGGTATCTAAGAGTTTATGGGTTCGAATCCCGTCACGGACTGAGATGTTCAATTCTTTGTCCCACGCTCACCCCAGGATCAAAATTTAATCTTTCACTGCTCCCGATTAGATTTCTCTACAGGATACTTGGAATGACACAGTTATTAAAGTGGTCGACGACAAATTCAAGTAAAATAAGGAAAGGGTGAACTTATCTTAATTAATAAGATTTTTCCAATATCTCATAGTGCACCAGCGTTCAAGAATTACACACAGCAATCCAAAATGGCCACACTTTCTCTTCAATATTCGAGTTCACCTGGCAAAAAGGGAGATTAAACATAAAACGAACTATTTCTTTCATCAACAACTTCGAGACGTGTTTATAAATTTAATAACAGACAATTCTGCAGTGACTTCTTAAAGCAGGTATCAATACTGTATGGTAAAATTATTTAAGAAAACACTAAATTTTTGTTGGCTGGCAAATCTCAAACAAACTTCCTGGTTCTGCTGAGGACAAGCATTAAAATAGTTAAAGATTTTCTCTGCAAGATACTTTGAAATATATTGAAATGGAAAGAGATTTTAATTTATTAACTTTGGACTGAAACCGAAAAAAACGGAAAATTTGAGGTGCTGGACTTATTGTAGAGAAAAAAGCGTTTCCAGCCAACAGCAAGCAGTGAACTTCTGATTGAAACCACTAAGTCCAAGAGCTAACGAAGTTGCTTTTCTTGCATTGGCAAATTTTCAGTCGTTCGTTTCATAAATTTTCCAGAAACCAAGTGAGGCAAGTTGCAGATAAATTTCTAACACCGGGAAAAAATATTTTATGAACGTTACTGCTGAGCTTTTGGTAGTACATTTAGACAACATTTCTCAGTTAATGAATAGAAAACTGCGAAGATAATATCTGGTCTATCTGAACCAAGATGTTTGCAATACTTATGCCGTGTTTAGACTTGAACGGTTTACCGAGGTACCAGAGTTTACTTACCTAGGTAAACATTTTCCGTGTGTAAACGCCAACTGATACTTTGGTAAATGCCGCAGAAGACAAAAGAAATTTAACCGAGGTAAAAGTTGTAATTACCCTGTGATCAGGCATGGTTACAGTTGGTAACCAAGGTCAAGATGACAGATATATCCGCTTGTGGGGACGTAATATTTCACTTCCCGCGGTGAGCAGATTGCGCGATTATCGACAAAGTGTTTCTATTCCAGTTTTCACCAGGCGATCATGGTAGATAACGGGGAAAGATTGGATCGATCTTCTTACAGCGAACAATCCGTCACGTAAAAGAGAGCACTATTTTTCATTCTCAGTATTATTAACAACCTTCTCTAGACAAATTTCGATCCTATGTTGTGTAATTATTGTCGATATATTTTGCCACCAGGGAGGATGCTGCAACGTATCCATGCATACTCTGGGTATGATCAAGCGGCTGAATTTTCGCCGTAATATTATGGAATGAGGTCCTCGCCTATGAAAATGATGGCACCTCAATTTGCTCCTGTTCCACTGCGGTGGGATCCTCGTCCGAGTTCGATTTCATGACGTTGATAATGCAGCGCGCGCGAATGTTGAAAGATCAACTTGAGTTATTTGAGCCGGTATAAACACTGGACGAATGTACCAAGGATAAGTAACTTGACCTTAGTAACTGTTTACCTTGGTAAAAGCTCAAATGTAAACACAGCATTACTCTGTACCAAAGAACATCAGAGCCACGCACTGTCGTACAAAATGGACTTGTTTTCTCTCAGCATATCTTTTTCAAAACCTGCATGAAAAAGAAAAGAGGAAACTTTGATATACTGACTTTTAAAAATTGCGTTAGGCTTAGGAATTTGGTCAAAACAATGCAGAGCTAGCGGTCCACAGAGACATTTAAAGTATAAATGCTATTCAGGCAGCGTTTGAACGCACAAAGCAGTATAAAATTATTATTTTTTTACTACATGAAGACAGTTCATTTGGTTATTTCCCTCAGGATGTACTCAACATGATAAAAGAAAATCAGTTATTTTCTTTCTTGGACTGATACTGTAAATGGTATAAGACACAAGAGTTAAGCAAAAGACAACGAGCTTATCTGACTATAAAATCTTTCAGATGTCGTCTGCTTGCATCGAAGCGAAGGGTAAAACTCTACAATTCAAAATGGCTGCATTTTCTTTCAATGCACATGCACTCTGTGTTCAACCTTGGAAAAAAGAGAGCAAATGTCAATAAATGAAGTAAATCTCCTTTTATTCAATAAAACAGTCTTGTAGTTGTACAATGTTGCTATTTTCAGGCATATTACATTGTATTCGCTAGCCTGAAATCAAGAGACTAGAGAAATGCATTTTATAGTAGTGACTGGCTTTCTTTTCGCTTAGAAAATTTACTGCGAACAAACGTGTTAGGTTTGGGATTCTGGTGCTATATTGTATTTCGATCAATCTTGCTCTGAATTAATTCTTTATTCCGAAAGCTTCACACCCTCCCAGTATTCAACAATTTCTTCACTATGTGGACGTAAACAATTGCTAAAAGAACTGGTTATACAAAATATACTAAACCACTAAGCCGCGGAAAATGGCAAGCGTAGCGAAACGAGGCCAAAAGCGAACAAGGTCACGAAATGAGAAAACGAAAGCGTATACTTATCTGCGAAGGGAAGTACATCGACGAAGATACTGGTTCACCTTCACAACACACGACGCTTTCTGACACTAAAACGAACGGGATGTCCTTTGAGACTTCCTTATATACACGATTAAAATTCATTCCACCTACTAGAAAAGTGTTTGCTACATCAGAATATTTCATTGAGATTTCTGTGCGTCAAACAATAGAGCATACAATTATATCAATAAAAAAATATCGAGTAAAGCACGCACCCAGAAGTCAGTTATTTTCTTCTAAAAAAGTACAGGTATTTCAAATGAATTCGTTGAATAGTTTTCAAGTTGACTCTTGAAGTCCTTTGTGATATCACTGAAATCCCCAAGGAAAGACAGAACATGTGTCTTCGGGAGCTTGAAATTCATCGTCGCGTTTTAAATGCACAACGTATCTAAAACTCAGTTGTGTTGTCATTTTACAGAGCCAAGCCCTGTAAACTGAAGGTGTCAGGTGTTTACCAAGATAGGCACGGACGGCGTGCTCAGACTAATCGGTGACAACACTGGGACTGTAAAATTGTGTAAAAGCAAAAAATATAAACATATCAAAAATAATCCTGATAAATTTATTTAACATCAATTCTGTCTTGAATTCCAAACATGATTTGTTACCCACAATGCAAGGATTTGAGTTAGAGACAAAACTAGAGGGCCAGAACAATGCTTTTTCCTGACAGTTCCCTTGATAAAAATAAAATGTCTCGAACCAAATATATAACACATAGTAACGGTTTCTAGCCTGCCTTCAGGGGGCAGCCCTCCTTTCCACCCATTCATTATGACTGACAAGATTTTAACAAATTTTACTTTTCCATAGGGAAAATGTCTTTTTCCTGACCATTTCCTGACCTTTAGCAGGGTGTCTAAAAAACTCGAATAGCGAATAGCGAATAGTGGCGAACAGTCAAGGATAGTGGCGAATAGCCGTCAATAGTCACCTCTTTAGTTCAGCACTGATCTGGATTCGTTAAAACTGATCACGTGACAAAAAACAATAAAATATGAAAGTGAGGCAAGTGCTCTGTGATTAGTTTATCAATTAACTGAAAAGACACAAACGAGCTGCTCTGATAATCAGTTATAAAAACAGCAACATCTAAGCTACATCTTGTGTTAATTAATTATCCAAACAAGCATGAGAATTTCAGTGAATTTATCACCTTTTCTTCTCAGGACTTAGGCTAGGGCCGACAGTAAGAAAACATAAAACACAAGGATAACCCAATAAAGACTTATTTACGCTTTTGCAGCGGTAAAATTACGTTTAGAAACACCTTTTGTACTGATAAGCATCCATGCTTTTTAGCGGGAAAATTGGGTACCAAATTCCCCCCAATTTGGCCACTATTTGCCACCATTTGTCCACTATTCGCCACTATTCGCGACTGTTCGCCACTATTCGAGACCGTTCGCCACTATTCGCACTATTCGAGACTATTCGTACTATTCGCACTATTCGCTATTCACGACTATTCGCTACTCGGGTTTTCCAAACAACCCCTTTAGCAACCCTGCCTGTGAATTCGTGTTGTCGGTATTTTCACAACTTTAGCGAGAAACACTTACAATTCTCAGGCAATTACTGAGAGACATTAAAATCTACTGAAATAAAGTGTATTTGGTCAAGTTGCCTTTATTGATCTCAGTTGAAATACATGATAATACCAAATGACTGGTCTGGCAAAAATTTTGGCACGCAAATCAGTAATGACGGATCCACCGTTCAGTAACTGTGGAACTCAAAAGATTACATACACTAAAATTCTGTTGCAAAGCCGTCGAATTAAAAAGTTGATTTGTCATCGTAAGTTGTCAACGGCCGCACAAACGTCTATAGAAAAATACAAATTGAAATATATGTTTTGAGACAGGTTTCGAAAACGTTTTTTTACAATAACTGATCTGTGATTACGTATATACATCTTGTGCATTCAAAAATTGCATATATTTAGAAACTTTCTGATGGAAGACACCTTTTACAGGTGGTCTGATATGACCTTCCTCCCTCTAGAATTATGGTCTACGGGAAGAGGATCTGAAATGGCAAGACTGCCATTATTGGGCTTCTGACGTCAGTATGGGAGTTGTAGCAGGAACTTCAAACAAAGTCGCTGTTTCCATCGTACCAAAAACAAATTCGTGAAAGTTTGGGAGAACCAGAAAAAACTGTGGAAACACTCGCCTGTAGGTCAGTTCGTTAACAAGCGCACGCTGCTAAGCTACTCACTATCTACAACAGAATGTGTAGCGACTAGAACTTCCTTTGCTTTAGGGTGTCACGTTTTTCCGTGACCCTTGGGAATTATGCAACCCACTCTGTAGTACTTAAGCGTTCTTCATTATGCGTAGTTTTGTGATTCAACTGAAAAGATAAACGAGACAAAATACTTAAGTACAAATATAACGAAAAAAAAAAAAAAACTAATAACGGAACAAATAAACTTCATTATGCGTAGTTTTGTGTTTTCATTTTCGCCGGTGCTAGTTAGCACTGAAAGTTCGATCTGCTCGTTTCTACCGCGTTTTCCTTAGCTGCTTCACTGTTGTGAGCCCTGAAGTACAAATTCTAGAATTCGAGTCGCCACAGTTTTTGAGCCACACACACACCCACGATCACTCTCTGGAAGGGGATACCCATATCACTAGGGATTTGGGTATCCCCTACAGTTTGGCATTTCTACAGTCCTTTCCTCCCTTAAAATTGCCTTTCCTCTTGGTAGGTTTGCTTTGTCTTTTTATCTTCTGTTGATTTGGCTACCCTTAACGGTAACAAGCAAGCATATTGAAAGGGATACCCATATCACTAGGGATTTGGGTATCCCTTACATTTTAGCATTTCTAGTCCTTTCCTCATTGGCACGACTTTCGTCTTTTTAAGTTTGCTTTGTCTTTTTATCTTCGGTCGATTTGGCTACCCTGAATTAAAGAAACGGTAACAAGCAAGCATATGGAATGGGATACCCACATCACCAGGGATTTGGGTATACCACTTTTCCAGTGTTCAAAAAACTTAGTCTTGTCTACTTTATTTCCATTTTTTATATATGTCTCAGAAGAAAAAAACTGCTTTAATGGCAAAATCTAATGGGAGGGATGGTCGAGGAAAGAGCGACAAATAAATAAGTCTAAGACAAAGTTTATTTCAGACAAGCAACCGCACACAGAGGTCAGTCACAGCGTGAGACCTGCGTATTGCGTGACGGCCGTATCTCAGTGTGTTCGCTCGAATATTGATTTTATTCAATCGCCGAACTATCCGAGGTTTCGAATGCGCCCTTCTTGTTTAAAATGACGTGCATTTCAAGGGTTATCGATAGGCACCAAGCGCATGTTCATACAAGGAACTTTGGCGCGTGAATGTGTTTTGTATGTCGTTATAACTGCGCACTCGGATCAGACAGTCTGTTATAAATTGCGACTATTTTCAGCAACTTAAAGTGTTTATATCAAGATTAAGCAAGTTTTAATTTATTGAGACAAAGCTTCGTAAGAAGATAAATGGTTTTTCAGCAGAATTATGGATGATTTCACTTGCCCCAGTGGGTGGTATTTAACGATTTCAGTGTTTTGGGTACCCAAAACACTAGGGATTTGGGTACGGCGGTAGCCAAAACACGGGGATACCCAGATCACTGTGACAGCGCCATTTTGAAAATCGTCGTTATTCGATTTAGTCACTTAGGCTTAACTATGAAAATCTGTACATTGCCAATTTTACTATAGCCTGCGACCAGGCTCACCTTTGCGCCACACCCGGGAGCAGCGAAGAAGGAAGCGATTCGGCGGGAAGGAGTCTGGTGAAGAAGCCCCAATCGCACTCGACTCGGCGCGTGTTTTTTACGTATCAAACAGAGAAGTTACATGTAATTCGAGATGAATCAACTTTCAGATCTTCGATATATTGAAGCAGCGATTTTTAGGATCTTTTTGCACATTATGCAGAGAATTACTTGACACTCACTCGTGATTTATATGGCATTTTGAGGGATGACAGCCATTTTGCCGAAGCGCAGAAATTGGGAACTTTTCCGACAAAGATAAAAGATTGGAAGCAAACATAAACAAGCATTAAAATCTTACCTTATATTGTCCTTTTAACATGAACAAATGATAGGCAAAAGCTTGAGTACACAACAAAGACTTATAACCATGTACACTGTAGCAGTCAAGAGAAAAAGCCACATGAGCGCCTAATTTACGGCAAATTTAAATTGTAATGAACAGGCAGATGTAGTTATATTTGAACGTTAGTTGGCTCGAAGATTGCGTGAACCTCCCATTCTCGTTTTTGAAATTGTTGTTAGTGTATGTAGCTAATTCTCGGCTACATTTTCGTGTCGGATGTGAGCGTTACAGTTGGCGTTGCAGTTAATGAGAAAACTTACGTACGGAAGCTTAAGGACATGACTTGCGCATCTTGAAAAAACTAGCCAAGTTTTTCAATTTCGTCATTTGCAGTCCTCGTTAATCTTTACCATCCTTAACGATCCTCACTGCGCTTTGATTTGTTCTTGCCTCTTAAGTGTTTTCTATCCTGGAACACGATCATTTTAAGGTTTTATTCTATTGAAAGGCAACTCTTTACGACCCTAAAAATGACTCTAAAAATCGTGACGTAACTGTTAAAAAGTTGTTTCATTCTCGGGCTGCGTTATCGTTCACACTATCGATGTTATTCCTATAATTTTTTGTAAAACAGCAATATTTCCTTGAAATACAAATGGTTTGTTTCGTTTTATTTCAGTGCGAAATATCGTATTCCAAGTTCACATCTTGCAAAAGTACAGACTTTTCTCAAAAAACGGAAATTGTTTGAAATCATCAGGTGTTTAACTTTTTTAGTGTTTTTAGTTTTTGTGTTTCCATGCTGACTCGTTTTATTTCAGTTTACCTTTGATGTAAGTGAATATACAAAATATCATTTATCTGAACTGCGGAGAAAGATATGAAGACATGATTGATCATCGCAATTATATACACAACTTAAGCAGTTGTGAAATTAAAGCCTGAAAAAAAATTCAGGCCTGAACGGGACCCGAACCCATGACCTATGCGATACCGGTGCAGTACTCTACCAACTGAGCTATCAAGCCAACTGGGAGCTGGTTACATTGTGAGTTCGTAATATACCCATAGATGGTGAAGAGTGCAAGTGAATATACGAAACATCATATAGTTGAACTGCGGAGAAAGATATGAAGACATGATTGATCATCGCAATCAAAAGCCAACAGCCTGAAAAAATTCATCTGTGACCAGCTCCCAGTTGGCTTGATATTATAAAAGAATAAAGGAATGTCACACCTGAATTAAATAAAACGTTCTGCTCACAGTAGGCACTCTAGTGTAATTTGCTCAACAGAATTTAAACTTTGAATCTTGAATTTTGAATTTTGAATTTTTTTCCTTCATCCGATCCGTGATCCGATCCGTGGTCCGATCCGTGGTCCGATCCGACCCTGGTTTTGTCCGCCCGTCCGCAGGGTTCAAGTCAAGAAAAATGGACTTAAGAATAGCACCTTTGATATTTAATTGTGTCTTAACGTCTGTCAGCTTATGTATGAAGTATAAACATGAATTATTCAAACAACCTTTGATTGGTTGCGCAAGGGCAGCTTTTTGCGAAGCTTTCAATCTCGTTCCCAGAGTCTTCTTTCCCCTTAAATAGTAAAATACTCTTTTTCTTTGGCCATCGTAGCTTGATAAGAAATAACACGCAAACTGCGGTGATAAACATGACAATAAAACGCATGTTAAGAAACAAAGTTCATTTACTTGATACCTGGAGCCAAAGCTCTGGAGTCACCTGACGACCAATGAAAGAAACTGTCAGTCTCTTAATACATTTAAGAAAACAATTCAGAAACGGGACTTCAGTAACTTTTTAAACAATGAAAGATGCAATTCCCGCCTTTGTGAATTTTAATAATAATCATGTATATAGCTTTTTTATCACATAAATTTTTCTCATTATTGTGATAGTTGTAATTTTTTTAGGTAGGTGTCCACAATTAGTAGAGGGGACGCTTCCTCTCAGCTAAACATTTTAGACACGGTAATAAAGTTTATTATTATTATTATTATTATTATTATTATTATTATTATTATTATTATTATAGAAGTAACAACTAAATTTAAATTTAAAATTAGTAACTAATTAACAATTACAATGACAGAAGCTGAGAAAAATTTGCATATAAACAATGCAAACTAATAAAGATAAACTGAAGCTTTCCGCTGCCTACATTATCATTTAGCTAGAGTGGGTTTTAATTTCCCTATTAACAGAGTCTCTTTTATCTTGCAATGTGTATCTGTCCGACCTTTTGCTGATATATCAAAGTGGTCCCATTTGAAGTTGTGACCAGTTGACGTGACGTGGTCTGCAATAGCAGAAGCATGACAGCTACTCGTAATCGATTTAAAATGTTCAGTTTTTCTGTCATGCAATCTACGTTTTGTTTTTCCAATGTAGAAATCCTGGCAGTCCCAACAACTAGCCTTATACACGACTTTTGACAGTTGGGAACGGTTGATCCTATCTTTATAGGGAAATAAAGACTTGATGCGATAAGCGCTTTGGAAAATAACCCTAAGATCACTGCAGCCATAAAACTTATTAATGCAGGTCTTCAGTTGTTTGGCTGCTACCAGAGCACTTCGTTTCCGCGACCACGTGACCAAATAATAATAATAATAATAATAATAAACTTTATTACCGTGTCTAAAATGTTTAGCTGAGAGGAAGCGTCCCCTCTACTAATTGTGGACACCTACCTAAAAAAATTACAACTATCACAATAATAAGAAAAATTTATGTGATAAAAAAGCTATATACATGATTATTATTAAAATTCACGAAGGCGGCAATTGCATCTTTCATTGTTTAAAAAGTTACTGAAGTCGCGTTTCCGAATTGTTTTCTTAAATGTATTAAGAGACTGACAGCCATTACCGGATGTCCGTGATTTACGGACATCCGGTAACGCATGCGTAGTTTTGGCCTGCATATCTGCTCATACTCAGAAACTAATCCTTAGGGAGGGGAAAGAGGAATAGAGTGTATTTTTCAGATGTGAACAGATCGGAACGTTGACATGTGTTTTCACTTCGCTTAAGTTAGGTGATTTAGAGTTAAAAAGGGAGTACAAAGCGGCCTTAAATACAGTCGCCGCTTCAAACACGATTGCCAGCTTGTGTAATATTTTATCAACGGGTTTCGCGGTGCATTCTGTGGTGGACCGTCTGGAAAAATTCAGGAATCGATAGCTGTGTTCTTGTTGTTTCTTCTCTTCATATTCGATAAAAAAGGAGAAGTTTAAAGAGCGGGGTGCAGTTGTTAAAGCTTTCAAGCAAAGTAATCAGGATACAACATGTATTACGTCTATCGATGACACGGTAAAATTTGTTTATGGACACACGGAAGCGTTTGTGGAAATCAGCCGTGGAAATTGCATCACTGACCAGAGGATTTAAATATAAGCCGTGCTGATAGATGAAGGGAAAATTTTTTAATGGTAAGAACTATTTACTCCCTGGTTATTTACATAGGTTTGTAAGCTGCAGCAGAATAAAAATCTGTTCAACTCAGGAAAGTTTTGTTGTATTGGAGTTTTGCTCATGTTTCCTTGCAAGGAATGTAATAAAGGTGCTCACTTTCATATGTGTGTCCTCATTTTTTCAAGTAACCCTATTCTGTTGTTTTTTTTTTTTTTTTACAAAAAAAAAGGTCTTACACAATCAACAGATCATTAAACTGTCAAATTAAATCAATCAATCAACTTTTACTGTGCATTATTTACAGAATTTATTTACATCAGTATTATAATTAAATAAATATGAGAACACACATAGAGACTACAGTTTCTGTGCACAGCATGTGTAAACAGAACTGTTTTCAGCTGCTAAAACGACCCCCACCGTTAAACCCCAACCACCCCCACCCCGGGTTTAACTGTGGGAGTCGTTTCAGCAGCTGAAAACAGCTCTGTTTACACATGCTGTGCACAGAAACTGTAGTCTCTATGTGTGTGTCCATGAAAGAAAAAAAAGCGCGGAAAGGATATGCAGGGTCAGCAGGGTATTGTTCCGATTCCGAAGCATCGGCGTCATGCGATCGAGTGTAATAAAAAGTGTCACAGAAATACTTCCTATTGAAGAAGTATCCGCACAGTATATACGCCGAGATGGCTGCCGAACAATCAAACAACTGCCAACTTTCAGATTCCACTCAAAACCTCCCTCCAGAGCTTCGCGAGATGATTTACAAGGAGTATCTCGCAATAAAAAGAAGGGGAAAAAAGGATTTGGGCTGGGGCAATGTACACGAGCATATTTCAAAACTGCCTTTCTGTCAATACATGCAGCAGATTGTACCAACGATAATTTGTTTTGAATATGCGAACTGCCGTTTCGAGGGTTGTTGTTTCCCCTGTTTCGAAAGGGAGGGAACTCTTCATAAAATATTGCCAATTCCACCTCTCATAAAAGACAGCATCGAGTAAAAGAATTTTTTAAAAGTATGCTCCTGGGGTTATGATTGGCATGAGTGGTTCCTTTTTGGCAGGTAGCGTTAGCAAAAAAGGTAAGTGTTTCCTAGTAAAAAACCTCATCGCCATCAAGCATAGCCGAAACGACCTCGCGCGTAATATCACGAACATTTTTTTGCCACTCAGGTGTGAAATATTCGTGGGCGAGAAACGTAATCAAGTGGAAACAGACGAGCATGTTTTTATAATATGCAAATAAAACCGTCTGTTTCTAAAAATCAATTCGAAGCGGGGGGGTCTGTTATTTTTTTTATCAGCTCAGCTTCAAGTCTGCCGCGGATGTCTTTCTCCAGTTTCTGAACATCAACGTCAGCAAGCTTTCTCTTTGATGGTTGGCGAAGCATCTTTGCTCGTACTTGTTCCTTCAGCGCATTATACTGTTGAAACTCGGAAAGGATGGTGTCAAACTCGTGGGAAGACACTTCGTTGTTGTTCAAAGATTTGGAGAGCAATCTGTTGATTGTATCCCGCTTGGCAACGGCGAGCGTGGTAATCTCTTGATGTTTCTTTACTTTCGAATCAAGTTTTTCGCTGACGATTATCAGCCCCGAAGAAACGAGAGCGAAACACCCCCCAACGCCGCCTAAAGGAACTGTTGCCGGCAAGCCAACCACAGACAGAGCGGAGCCAAAACTTGCGCTGGAAAACGCTGCCGAGAGAATACTGGAGCCGGCAGCACTCCATTTAACGAATTTTCTTGCCCGTTTGTATTTTTTTGCGACGAGGCGATAGTGGCCGACCTCGTGGTCCAAAGTGTTTGAAATCTCGTTGATCTTTTGCAAGCGGAAATTTTCAGAAGGAGCCGCCAGTACTGGATAGATAGGTTCGACAGGCGGCGCGTTTGGTAACACATTTGCCGAAGACATCGTGTATATAAAGAAATTTAATTTAACTCTAATTCAAAAATAAGCGGGAAGCCCTTGAAATCAAAGAGTTCGCCATTCTCATCTTTAACGCTAAGAGTGATGCTATTTATAAACTCGTCTATAGAGCAGTCTCGCAAAACCTGTTGCGGAGAACCCTGGTAGCTTACCTTTTCAAAAGGCTTCCCTTTCGCATCAAACAGGGCTAAGACATCTGACCTCTTGCCATTGAACAGATTCCGTTCTTTGTCGATCAAATCACAATGAATAAAATATGTCGTTGGAGCTGTAAGCCTTTTTACGAATGTTATAGTCTTCGACTTTCGCCCAATACCAAGCAAATCGGCTAAATCGCAATCAAGTTCAATCGGTTTTAACCCAAAATGTCTGATTACAAGCTGGCCAACAGGTTGATTTATTGCTGTTTCCAACTTATAGTTATATTTGCCGAACAGACCTTCTATTTCTTTTGCCATTCTTTCTAAACTATAATGCCCTGGGAGTAATTTACTGATTGATAAAGCTTTATCTTTGTCTTTATCTCCCAAGGTGGCTGAACCTTCTTTTTTCAAAGTGTTCCAGCTGTTGAATAAATTACAAGATATGAGTTTCATGAAACGTACTTTCGGTATCGCGTTTTCAAAATAGATAGTCCCTCCGTTCTCTTGTGTGACAATAGTTAGAACAACCATTTTATATTTAACAAACAAAATTGTGTTCAAATACAATGGCGAATATGTGGAAAGATCCTGAGTTTCTGAAAAAAGCGGCAATCGCGAAGGAAAAGGCGTGAACAAATTTTTTAAACCACTTTCCCAAAGCGGAAAAAAGCCCGTTCGTTTCACAAGAAAGCATCAACAAGAAAAATAACGCAACCGCAGAGGTGTTTTTCAAACAAAGCGAAGGCTCGTTACAAAGCGTCTTCGGCTCAGACAGGCGGTATTGGAGCGCGGAAATGAAACAAGCGCTCGGTTTGGGAGACAGCGGAGGTTTTCCTTATCAATTGTCGCCGCTGCGTTCAAAAGTTTCTTTGGCTATCCCTGCGGAACCTGTCGACGGAAAAGCGCCAAGCTTGAAGAAAATATTCAACGCCGAAATCAAAATCTACGTCACGCCTGACAAATATTTCACGACAAAATTCAGAGAAATATTCCAAAAAACCAAACTCAGGCACACTTCTGGAGCCGCATCAAAACACTGATTAGGAGGGCCTGACGTGAAATATTGGCCGCAACAGCTCAACTTCGCGGTTTTCTGTGCGACACAGGGGTGTGGAATTTCACGCGAAAGCTTTGACAACGGGATAAATCTCCCCCCGCAGATAAGAGCTTTTTACACCTTCCACGTGTATTTCACCGTCAAGCGCATTTTGTACCAGCTGGGAGGAATTCAGAGCATGAGCGCTTTCCCCGGAGATCCGCCTTTCAACCAATTCAATAATCATTGACGTTCCTTCGTACAAAAGGCTATGCGGGGAGTTCGGAATAGACCCTTCGAGCGATTTTCGCTTCACGCACGGGAAAAACCACGGTCTGGGAAGCATTTACGTATACGCGTCTGGCGCAACTAAAACCGACTATCAATACCCGGGGTGGAACAAGTTCAGCGATGAAGGCGGCAAAGCGATAAAAGGGGACTTGATTTATTACATCGAGCCGGGTGCCGCTTCTGATACCCAATCAGACTGGTTCGCGCCAAACACAGCCTCCGGTTTGACGCAGGCAGGGTTGGCGAGAATCAACCAGTCAATCGAAGCCTTCGTTTACTGCATTCTGGGATCGCAGGTTAATGTGCGCAGCAGTATTCTCGGTTCGGGTGGCCGGGCGAAAGAAGCCCAAAGCGAGTTCCTGGTGCTGATGGAAGACGCGATCAGACAGCCCGACCTGGCCGAGAGCGTGCAAAGGTACCAGCTCGCGGTGGATCAAGCGAAGGTCAGGCTCAATCTTGCCGTAGCCCCCATGGCCTGGCTTATGCCCGCGCAAATGATAATCAACACGGAAAGCACAATCGGTTACAACAACAAGCTGAAACAGGCGGTCTCCGGAATGAAACTTGGGGTGAACAACCAGGTAAACCCGGAGACAAGAAAAGCTGCGCTCAAACTAATGGCAGGCGGCCCGTCAAAAATTAACCCGCCCAACAGCCATCCTTCAAACCCGATACACAAAGCCGCAACAGCCGAATTAAAAAAAGCCTCTTTGCCTGAAACTCAGCAAACACAACCAACGGCGCAAAAAATAGAGCCAAAGGCTCCAGATAAAACGTCGCAACATGAAATAAACAAAACAGCTGTTATTGTCGGTGTAGTAGGATTATCGGCGTTGCTGTTGATGGCTTGGCGGTAAGCTACCGCTGCTTCTTAAAATATTTTTCGAACGAAAAGTCCACCGCGGCAAGAATAAGCAGCCAGGTGTACTCGGCCAGAAACCCGACGACTTGGCCCGCAGCTTTGGATAGAAAAGTCGCAATCGATCCAATCAGCCCGGGCAGCAGAGAACCAAGCTTCGCGCCAATATCTTTTAGGCCTTTCCGCAAAGCTTTGCCGGTGGCTTTCAAAGCATTAGTGATTGAACCGACGACAGCCCCTATTGTGACCCCCGCGGCTAGAAGAATTGAAGTGACCGTCACGCCATATTTTTTGAAGATCTCTTTGACCCTTTCCGAGAGGGGCCGCCCCCTTTCCCTTTCCGCAATCTGAGTTTGCAAACGCGAGAGCTCCTCGTTTCTTTCTGCCACTTTGCCTTGTGCGGCTTGTTTGTCGGAGGGCGAGGCATTCTCAACTTGGATGATCGCCTGGTCTTCCTCGTTTTGGCGCTGCAGCTCGCTTTCCTACTCTTTCAGGTCGTCCAACGGTTTTGTTTGGTTGAGCCTTTCTACCATGGCGTTTGTTTCACTTTCTTGTGCTGCGAGTACAGTCTGGCCCTGAGTCTGTCAACCTTGTCTTTTTCTTTATCTACGTTTTTTTCTCGTTTTCTAAGCGAGACCAATTCTTTTGTCTTGTTTTCAAGCTCGGTTTGATAGTTCTTTTTCAGTTGTTTCAGCCTACGCAGTTCTGCTTCCATTTCAAGATTCGAACCTTTTTCGTCATGAATTGCATCAATCTTAGCTTGAGTTTGCTCGATTTTTCGTCTTAAAACTTCTATTTGTTTCTTTTTTTCTTCTATTTGCGAAGAGAGTTTTTCCGCCTGTTGTAGTTGGATCTCCGCCTCTCTTAAAATTTTGCGTTGTTCTCTGATGGTGTATCGGTCTTCGGCTATTTTTTCTTCAGCACTCGGGCCAAGGTCATCTTTGAAGTTTTCTAAAAAACTTTTCATAAAGCCTGACTCATCTCCTTTTAGAATCTTAAAATTGCGGATGGAAAATTGCGAATGACAAATATGCGAATGGTACTGGTAAGGG
Source organism: Orbicella franksi (assembly GCF_964199315.1). Classification (NCBI taxonomy): domain Eukaryota; kingdom Metazoa; phylum Cnidaria; class Anthozoa; order Scleractinia; family Merulinidae; genus Orbicella; species Orbicella franksi. Next base: position 8,104,823 of record NC_138153.1, read on the forward strand.
GAATTATCTTACGATGTTTTCTTACAGACCTAGTTGTGAAATAAACCGGGTCAACTGAAACTGACCCTAGGCCGGGAACCGAGCTTCCAATTCTTTTAAATATATATTTAATTACAAAACAGATTGAAACATTTTTACGCCAGATCCAAAAAAGGAAAGGACTTAATCGAATAATCATAAACTAGACTTTTCTTTTATTGTCAGATTCCTTGTTCTTTTACTTTATCGAAGGACTTTCGCCTCGCTACCCTTGTTTAAAGTCGATCGAACTTTGACCTTACCTTTATCTCTGGCAATCTTTGTTAACCTTTCCTTTGTGTGCTTTTGTAGTGAAAAAGCTGGTCCACCGCGTCAAATGGACAGGAGAAGGCCTTCAGATATGGAAGGTACAGAGCGTTTCTTTAAAAGCGCTTTTACAGCTTACTGTGATATAGATTTCATGTAGTTAAAATAACGAAAGATAAAAATCGAATACAAAGAACAAACGTCTATAGACCGCCGCAGGAGGTTCTTTTTGCAGATAGAGCAGTTCTGTAACACTACTGCAAGGCGACAATTAAACTTAAATTTGGCGATTTCCGTAAAAAAGAAAAATCACGAGAAATTATGAGAACTAAAGAAAATGTTAAAAAGAAACCGAATAAATGGCAAGATTTAAATTCTGCAAAGAAACTGAATTCTTATGGCTCCTGATTGTAGATATAGAAGCGCTAAATTAAAATTCCGTATTACCGCACGTTCTTTCCAGCGAACTGAAAGCCGCACGTGGTCAAGATGGCGGGTCGGTCGAGTTTTGCGAGCTCTCTTACATTTTATTTAATAATATGTTTACTCCTTGCTCAAGTCTCGAAGTTTTGCCCTCAAGGAACCCAACACAGTAACCTTCAAATTCTTATGGCTACAAAGGACGCAAATGAAGTGAAGCTCAACGTTTATCCAGCAAAGTCAACTCCGAGATCCCTCGCAACCAGCATGGCGAACGCAACGAAGACCATGAAGCTGATTCGCTTTATACGCCTTCTAAATACAGCCATGATTGCAAATGTCATTTTATTATCGAATGATATACAACTAAATCCAGGCCCTGGGCTTATTCAACATCGTGAAATGAGGGGCTTGCGTCTATTCCATTTGAATATCTGCAGCCTAAGAAATAAGGTGGACGAGCTTCGACTGTTCTGCGAAACACACAAACCTCATGTGCTATCGATAAACGAAACATGGTTGGATGAGTCATTTTCAGACGAAGAAATTTGGCTTCCAGGCTTCAATTTACTGAGGAAAGATAGAAATTGCCATGGGGGTGGATTAGCAGTTTACATCGCTGAACACCTGAACTTCAATCGACTGGACGAAGCAAATCCTGAACTAATGTGTGCAGATTTAGAAGCAATTTGGTTTGAATTGTCTCAACCGAAATCAAAGAAGCTGTTGGTTGGCTCTATTTACAGATCACCAAATTCGGATATTTCCGCTTTTAATTCGAGTTTGGAGAAGACCCTAAACAACCTTAAGAGTATCGGTGCGGAAATGGTACTCATGGGGGACTTAAATGTTGATTTCTCCAAATCAACAACATCTTATAAACACCTTCAACAGATAACCAAGTCATTTTGCCTAAAACAGTTAATCAAAGGATTTACAAGAGTAACGCAGCACACCAGAACTTTAATTGATTTATTTTTCACCTCAAGGCCAGAACTTTATTTCGCCGGTGTTGTACCAGTTGGTTTTTCTGACCATAGTGCTATTTTTGGGGTAAGAAAGCTACACAGGATGAAACGCCCTCCACCAAAAATTATTGAAACGAGAAATTATAAACATTATAATCCAGCATTGTTCCGTGACGACCTAAAACACATCCCATGGGAAATCATCGAACTCGAAGAAACACCAGAGGGTAGTTGGAACGCCTTTAAAGACCTTTTTCTAACAGCTGCCGACAAACACGCACCCATTGTTACGCGTCGCGTCCGTGGATATTCAGTGCCGTGGTTAACAAGCGATCTAAAGAAACTTATGCAAGAGCGTGATTACCACCACAAAAAGGCCCTAAGTACAAACAAAGAACAACATTGGAGCAATTATAAGCGGTTACGCAACACCATAAACACAAGAATGCGTAAAGAAAAAATTGACTATCATGCAAATCAACTGGCGGATGAAAAAGACCCAAAGGTGATGTGGCGAACTTTGCATAAAATCGTCCCCCAAAAAATCAAATCAGTACCTTCAAGCAGTGATGGTCTTATAGCCTCAAGATTCAATGGCTTTTTTACATCGATCGCAAACTCTCTGAGCAGCCATTTTGAACGTTGTACTCTGCCAAAAGTTATGTCAACTAGAGTTGAACAAGACTTTGTCCTTGAAGAGGTGTCATCCGGATTTGTTCAAAAAGAATTGCTCAAAATGAAGTCAACTAAAGCTACTGGCCTCGATGGAATTCCTGCCCGATTACTGAAAGATGCAGCAAATGAAATATCTAGACCAGTCGCCTACCTCATAAATTTAACAATTTCTACCTGTATGATACCATCTGAATGGAAAACTGCGAAGGTAACTCCAATATACAAATCGGGCGATAAGAGCGACCCAAATAATTATCGTCCGATTTCAGTCCTTCCGTTGATTTCTAAAGTAATGGAACGAGCAATTCAATCACAGCTTGTAGCATTTCTAATCAGAAACCATTCCTTGTCAGTGCATCAATCAGGATTCCGTAAGAAACACTCCACTGAAACAGCCACTGTACACTTTGTTGATCACATTTTAGAACAAATGGATAAACAGATGATTACCGGGTCTATTTTTATAGACTAAAAAAAGCGTTCGATCTCGTTGACCACCTCTGCCTGCTCCACAAACTAGAACATTATGGAATTAGAGGGAAAAGTTTGAAATGGTTCGAAGACTACCTTACAGCTCGATCCCAGAAGGTCAAATACAACCAAGATGAATCATCGAGCCTAACTATTAGTTATGGGGTTCCCCAAGGATCCATACTGGGCCCGATACTATTTGTGATATACATCAATGATCTCCCGCAAAGTCTACTGAAGTCACAAATAGGCATGTATGCGACGATACTGTTATATATTTCTCTGATTCCTGTCCAGATATCATCAAGCAGGTTCTTCAAAACGATCTTACCAATGTTGAGAAATGGTTAGTAAGCAACAGGCTGATACTCAATCAGAGTAAAACTAAATGGATGCTGTTTGGAACTAGGCAAAAACTAGAACACTGTCCAGACTATAAAATAGAGCTTCACGGGAAAAACATTGACAGAGTATCAAGCTTCTGTTATTTAGGGGTAACACTAGATGAAAATCTTTCATGGAACGAACATGTAGAATTGATTTGTAAGAGAGTAAGAAAACGTCTCGGCCTGCTGTCACGCATACGACCCTACCTTACTCTAAAAGCTGCTAAATGCGTGTATAATTGTTTAGTTCAGCCGATTTTTGATTACACTAACACGGTATGGGATGGGCTGTCAATCGGTTACAGTAACAGCTTGCAACGTCTGCAAAACAGAGCAGCACGCATTATACAAAGGAGGGCAACAACCGAAGGATCTTTTAAAATGTTAGGGTGGGTGGATTTGGAAACCCAAAGAAAAGCCCACAAATGCATTTTAGTTTTTAAATGTTTAAATAATTTAGCTCCTCCATATTTGTCGGATTATTTTATTAGAAATTGCAACGTTCATTCTTACAACACGAGGACAAGGAACGACATGCACTTGCCGAAACCCAAGTTAACGCTAGGGAAAAGGACTTTCAGATACTCTGGTGCGCTTCATTTTAATAATTTACCCACTACAATAAAAGAAGCAACATCGCTCCCCATTTTTAAAAATCTTCTTAGACTTTATTTTAGAGAGTAGTTTTTATTTTTAATTTTTTATAATTGTAAACGTTAATCTCTATGTATAGAAATTTAATGTAGTCTTAATTTACGCAGGGCCCCTTTTGATACCAGCCAAGTGCTGATTGGGCCACCCTGCCTAAATAAAGTTGACCTTGACCTTGACCCTAACTTCGTGCGCAGGAATTTTTACAGTCAAAATTAAAAATGTTGGTTGTATCGACGGTTAGATCTTCATGCGCTTGCGTAAGCTTATTCATTGTCAGAGAAAAGTTTTTCTTCCAAAGATATTTTCCAAAGACGTGAAAAAGAGGTAAGAAAACTGAGTATGCGTCATAATTTGCGCGCGCATCAATTTCGTCATGATTAAAGTTGAATTATGACGCAACTATAATTACTTAGCTGGACGAAAAGTACGTTTTACGACGCTTCACCGCGGTATTCTTGTCTGTGAGATTTTCGACAGTTAGAGGCCAATTTCGATTTATTAAATGTCTTACTAATTGGCTCCGAGGCCTAGGGGAATAAAACAAAAGAGACCGCATCGGGTATAACGGATGAATAATTAACTTCTTTTTTTTTATTTCCTTACGCCTCTGAGCCAAGTTAGAATTTTAATATATCGAAATTTGCCTATATAACTATAAACATAGCATGTTCGGATCAAAATTCCTTGCAGGTGCGTGTTTTTTAACCAAGTTGCTCATTTTTCACAATTCAAAGCACACAATCTTAACGTGGGATGCATTTCTTTTGTTCAAAGCATATTTCTCGTGGCTGTAATGAATTTTAATGTGGGTATATATAAAGAAGTGTAGAATGACACACCCATTTTAGCGTCGGTCGCCGTTACATTGAAGGCAAGGGCGAAGACATCTTGGTCGCCGTGCTTCCTTCAGGCAAGTCCATATTTTCTTTATTTATCTCCGTTGAATTGAAGGCAAGGCGAACACATCTTAGTCGATGCGCTTCGTTCAGGTAAGGCCACATTTTCTCCACCAGTTACGTGTCGTAGCTGTTTCCCTCGTCTTTCAATTTGATCATTTAGTGGCATGGAAAAATAAAACTTTCCTCAGTGCTCTGAAAGCTTCGAGGTGCATGTATTTTTCGGTGACACCGAAGACTGTATATAGGCGAAGTTGATATACCGAATAGCAAACATTTCTCTTGTGAGTAACTGAATGGTTATTTTTAATAAAATGTTTGTTTACAGCTTGATAATCTGCTTGGTTTGCCGTTTGACTTTGTCATTCGCAATTTGTTTGGTCACCTCGGAGCGCTACCATGTACACTCTTTCTAACTGTTATAAAAACAGAAAATTCCCACCGCCTTTGCCTTTTCTCTGATATGAAGAGAACAGTTATGTAGTTTATATCAAAACCTATAACCAATCTCCATTCCTTTCCCACTGCAGTGCACCACTTTGTTGTGTGTTATTCCACATTTTGAAGGAGTTTTGTTAAGCGCAAGGCCGATAGACGTCCGTTAACTGATACCGGCTAATACTCAATCAAGTCAGTTTTGCTTGAGTTAACCTTCGATAAACTTAACCATGGCTTTCCTGTTTTTTCACAAGAGTTGACCAGAAGTAGCAACTGTATCCAAAGGAATTGAATTGGAGTGACCGGCATCAATCGCCAATTCAAATGAAGAGTAGCACGACCAGCAATGGACTCCTGGCAAGTTTCATGTTGGCAACAATTCTGTTGAAGTTCAGATAAGTGGATAACTGTTATCGCTGTAAATTAATTGAACAAAATTTATGATCTCCGTTTCTTTGAAGATTTGCAGATAAATCCAGTTTAGGGGCATTGAGACGTAACATTAGAACCGGTTTGCGATTTAATAAAGAATGTAACCGATTTCAAAATGAGTGAATGCCGTTGGCATTTTTGCATGCCTTGGTGCTGAATGCATGTTTCGTAATTTTAATGGACGAGTCTCCACCATAGACTTCGTTTTTGGACGTATTTTTGCTTAAAATTAACCCACAAACAAAAGTAGCACGTATAATTTATTTCGTACTTTTAAGTTAGAACTTTTTTCATTTTTCTTACAAAGACAGGAAATCGAATACTGAGTCAAAGATCTTACGATTTGGTGGCACTAAAGTTTTACTGGTTTTTTTTTTTTTTTTTTTTTGCATGATTGATTGCTTCAGTTTGTCGTCCTGTGATTGTGTTTTTCTGTTTAAAATTTTTTTTGAAATCCATAGCAAGAATCTGATAACTTCTTATTTATTGACTTCATCGGCAATCTCCTTTATTAATTCTAAAAAACTCAAACAAAAATCTTACCTTGAGCAACTGACGGGCACTTAGCTGTGTATAATGTTTAATATGGGCATAGTTCAATTAGAAAAAATGAGCAAAAAATTGAAAAGAATCTCGGCGCAGGAAAAGATTTGCAAGCTCGTTAGGCTCGCTGTATTGTTATTTGTTCGCCAACAAGAGATCAATTGGCTTTTGAAACAAATAGTTCTTTGGTTAGAAAAATTAAATTAAAAACAATTGACATCAATGTCTGCAAGCAGTGAATATTGTTCTTTATCTCGGATCCTTTGACAGAAAAACGTATAGTCGGCGCTAGAATGTTGTCATGGAAATCAAACGCAGATGAATCCGATGGATTGACCACACACTTCCCAAGGTTGCTTAGAGATGGACACCAACTGACAACAGCAAACCTGGTTGGCCAAAAACCACCTGGCGCCTGTCATGAGCTCAATGAGGAACAACATATCGTGCAAAAACGAGATAAATGTGAGAGGGATTGTGGCTGCCTTGTGTCCCACAGAGAACGAAGACGATTAAGTAAGTAAATCTTGTTATCAACCTTACAAGTCTGTTATCTTAAATGGCGGCTGTCCTTCATTATCAACTCATTCGCTTACGCTACCAAGTGGAATAGAAATACATGAAAGATTAAGAGTTGCTCCAAATTAATTGTTTAATTTGTGACGGCCAGAACATTGGTTATAATGATTCAACTCTCTGACTACGAAGAAGTTTTCGGAGTGAGCAAGTTATCTGTCCATCAAATACTCATAAGTAAACCTAGGTGATTAAATATCTTAAGTTGCTGCTGTCTCCTCTGCTCCAGGATGACCAAAGATGTGTTGAAGGACAGTTCAGGAGTTTCTGGATGCATTCATCCGTCAACCTTAATTAATTGAATTTCATCAACTTTAACTGAATTTTGGATGGCAGTGTGCAGAGCTTCAATTCTGGCGTACGATGACTATTGGAAAAACATCTCACCTCGGATAAGTAGATAATGCTTTTCCTATCTTTACAGTCCAAGAGTGTTAAAAATCATGATTCTGATTGCAAAATTGATAGATTTTCAAGTTTCGTACCATTGCTGTATACAAGGGTACGGTTGTCTTGTCCACAAAGTGCCATAATTTAGATCAATACAATACACGTGCACTGTATTATTTTCGAGAATAATTATCATAATGAGACTACCGTTTGTTTGAAAGGACTTTGAGCTACTTTGGGTCGAACTTTTGTTGGCCTAGTTCATTTTCGCGTGGGAGGGAGAGGGGGTGGAGCTATTATGTGAAAGGACATCTTTCACTTTTCATTTTACGTTCTTAGGTGTTCTAGGAATTTAGCGTCTGAAAACGTTTCGGTGAAGAGAATACCACGACGTAAAAGGTCATAAAAAGATTCATTAATAATCATTAAATCCAATTTTAACAGCTAGCTCATACTATTAACTAAGTTAGAAAGCATTATCCGTAATTCTTAGAAGCGCGAACAATACAGCCCATATTGGATTCCATGGGAATTCTAGCTATTTCATTTCTGAAGAAAATGCCAAAATTCGAAACCGGATCAAAACACTACTGTTTTCTGAGAATTTACATAGTTATCAACTGTATCTAACACGACTGTAAATTTATTAGTTGACAAGGTAGTGTTGATTAAATATTCTTTTTGTCTCTCTCCCTCTCTCGCTCCAGACGGCTGATGTATCACTTTTGACAGAGAGGGCAGCCATCTTAAATCGCAGTGCACTGTTGGAATCTGGCACAAGTTGACTATTGAAGACATCAGATCTCAGATAAGTGCATTATTTCTACTCTCGTTAACTTTTAACGGTTTCAGTAATTTACGAAACAGACTAACTAGAGTTATTGTCTTGATGAAGAACCAAATTCTAAGAATTAATATTAACAACAATATGAGAAAATCAGTAACGAGAATACACATTTTGAGTATGGGACGTACTTAAGAGTTACCACTTTGAAAAACGAAATTCTCAGAGTTGACATTTAAAACAATATGAGAAAACCAGTAATGAGAATATCCATTTTGAGCATGGGATGTGTTAAAAGTTACCACTCAGTTCGTTATGCTGAAGGTCAACCTGAAACTCTCGAATATCATTTCTTGTAATTCATATTTTTTTTCAAGGTCTTGATGAAGACCAAAACCAAACGTTGCGGAAATGTAGATAAGAGAAAAAAATATTTTGCTTCATTGAAAACAATGGTGGTTTCTTTTCGAGAAAAATTTAAAGGAAGAGGAAGGGGTAGTAATTAAGACATGACCGCGGCTTGTCAGTAAAATCAACTCGTGAATACTCGCTAGTTTTCCCATTAAGCCTGAGATGAATGCTACATCGAATGGTTGTTTTGCATGCATAAATCCTTTACATTTGAGCAGTATTCTCGAGAATATAAAGTGAAGTATCTTAATTGAAAGGTTTTAATCTTCCAGTTCGTCACTTCTCATACATCGCAAACTACTTGTAAGAGTGCTGTTTGAGTACAACCGTATTAAAATTACTTTTAAGATTTAAAGTAAGATCGCTCTAAAAAGGGCTTCTTCTGTTTTGTTTGTGTTTCTGTCGAGTAAAGAAGGATTTTGAATCTTTAAAAAATTTTGGAAAAGCTGTTTTGTTTTGTTTTTGTCGAATAAAGAAGGTTTTGTGTCTTGAAAAAATCATGGACACAGCATGTCAGATATCGGGACTACAATAGATCGTTTTTACTGTCATGCCTTAAAAAAAGAAAAACAAACAAACAAGAAAATGCTATCTTATAGAAGATAAATAAAGAAGGCACCTGCAGGTTTTAGGTCTATGCGCTATCCCAAACTTCAGATATTCGCCTAAATGTTTTGCACAAATTTACAGAGCCCAGTATGGTGCCGGCATATTGGTGTACTTACGTGGTACACGAATCTTTCTTTGGAATATTTATTTGTTATAGAGTTTCTGATGGATCTACCAAAATACTAGTTCTGAATATTGAAAGGGCATAACACGATCAACTGTGTCAAGGAATTTGAACTCGATGTATTGCGTACTTTTTGAGCGACGCGGGCTTAAAAGCTCAAAATTTTACGAAGAATGTATAAGCTCATTTAGCGCTTCTGCCACCGAGAAATTTTGCAGTTTGTGAAAGCCAATTTCTCCTCGAATATTACACCCAAAGAGCCAAAAGCTTCACCAGTTAATAAGTTTCACAAGCTCTTTAAATTGTTGTAGTCAATTCGTGTCTAGCGTGATACCTTCTCCGTGCAAAGTGGTATGTTAATGAGGAAAGATGTCAGCAAATAAGTCGGCAAAGATTCGCCAATATGGCGGCCGGAAAATAGTTTGAAAATAGTTTGATAATCTGGAGCCTACTTGATTTGTTTGGCCACTGTTTGCCTGCACTGCCCAAACCTATAAATTAACACTTTAATACCACTTTTTTTATTTCACAAAGGGGTAACAATCATGAAATAAGTATATCGACAAACGCGATCGTAGCTTTATGTCCCGCACTGCCATAACTCTAAAATTCAAAATGCAGTTGTTTCCAAACGAAGGACGTTATTCCGCTGAAATGTTGTGAAGATATATACTTTTCGCACCTCTTATGCCTGGTGAGGATAGAAACTCTAGTGGCTCTTTAGGTTTGGATTTTAAAACTTGATGACGTCACGTGAAAACGTTCCACTGAATTGAGCATGGAATAAAGTCTCTTTATTCAGATCTAATCATTAATTAGTTCTACAATAATAATTAAGACAAAATCCGAGAGGAAATCGACCAATTTCAGTTTTAATTGGACAAAAACCTTATTCCAGAATGTTTGTAAGCATATTACAGTCCTTTTCGCATTTTCTAAAAGCTTGAGATTTAAATAGTTGCCTGAAATAACACCGAAAACAATTTCCCATGGAAACGTGAGAAAACAAATTTCAAAGTTCAGAGAAGTTGTGCAAACAAAGGTAACATGTCATCATCAGTTTCATTTCACCAGTAATTTCTAGTGTTTCATATGAACTTCAAAATCTGTTTTAGACATTTGGTGTTGTTAAAAATAATTTCCTTTGAGAAGATATTTGAAACAGTCGCACAGAAGTTGGTAAGCAATTGTAAGAGGAGACCAAACACCTTTTATACCGTCACTGGAATTTTTTAACACGGGATTTGGCAAGATGACTTACACCAATACCACAGTATACAAGCTTATTGAAGTGCCTTTGAAATTAGCTAATTAGTTTTTACTTGCATAATGTTTACATCTATGGAGCCCTGAGTAAATTTTTTTTCCGTAACGTCATGCTTATGAAAGCACGTAAGGATACAGTTTTTGGTACTGCAACTGACCCTCCACCGCCAACCCACCCCCAAAAAAGAATGAAAAACAGCCAAAACAGTGACCGTCGATAGGGGATTTCAGAATATATTTGGACATTGGCCCTTCAAAATCTGTACAATGCCTTTGGAGGATTAAATCTTTCACAGATTCGTAGATAGATCAGAAAGACCGAAAAGTTTCAAAAAACATAGCTATGACTTAATTTAGGTCTACAGGTTAAATTTCGCGGAGAAAACGTTTTTTCGCAATTTGCGGCGGTGAGTTCTCTTTCTAAGAATAAAGTTTCTCTCATCAAATTTCCGTGATACAATGTTAGCCGAAAACGTACCGAAGTTAAATTAACAACAAAACAAAATTGTACTTACTTGGGAAAAAACGTTTTGAATGACATTCCAATGTGCTAAAATATTCAGAAAATATTAGTTTTAAAGAATGCATCATGAATTATTATAGCTGATCATAGACCGAAAATTAAAACTGTGTTAACATATCGATATTAAAGACATGATAAAAGGTCAGTTAGAAGTGGAACTGGAAATCCTTGAAAAAAAAACGCAGTTTATATAATTAATAAATGGAATTTCTGTCGTTTACTGAAATCGACTTAAAAGATCATACTTCTTGACTGGTTTTAAACTCATTACTTTGTTTTCAATTTCATTAGAAACTGCATGCGAAAACCTCTGTTTTTCATACATGAAAGAATGAATTTTGAGTTGCAGATAAGAAATGAAACAGTTAGCTTAAACGACGATGGCTACGCCAGGGACGACTCCTGGAAAGAAAAATGATATTTCTAATCTCGTAACAATCTGGATATCTGCTCCGTACGCCAATCAGGACTTAAAACTTGCTCAAACTAAATATGTAATGCCAGCGATCAATTCCAAAACGAAATACAAAAAATTTGCCATCCCGACCTACGCTCTTCAAAATGCACAGGACCTGTTCATTTCACGTCACGGCTACAAAATGCACAGAGATTTAAAACGCACGTGCACGGCCATTCTTCTACTCAATAAATCTTTTGTTTGGTGACATTTTCGTTGCCGTTTTTTTTTTTTTTTTTTTCTTTATTTGGGTTGTTGTTTAATTTCCACAATTACATCAATTGCAATTCTTTTTTTCAACAATTAAGTTACAGAAAAACGAATAAAGTTTGGTTTACAGAGGTTAACAATCACACCATATTGAATTAATTAGGAAAAAAGATTTTGTCAATTCTTATATGTTGATACTTATTTAGCTTAACGATTTTGCTTAATAATAGCGTTGTCTACTTTAATTATTAGTTAAAATTGATTCTTCAAAGATCTTCTATTATTCTTTAAACAAATTCGTTTTATTCGATTTGAAATATATGTGTTTTTCAGTTTCATATTTAATTGCCTAAATTCTTATGAAGTGGCTCAAGGAAGGTAACGTTTCTCTACATCGACAAGTCCACAAGAAAGATTTTCCTAAAATTACTACATAATTAAATAGATCTTTCTCCTCCTCAAAAGACCCAACGGTAACGTCGCAATATGTAAGCGAGAGGCTTCTGCAACTCTTGATTTTACTCAAAAACTTTTCATTAACCTCATGCCAAAGAGAATATAAAAAAACAACTGAATTAAAATGGGATATTGTTTCCGTTAGCTGATGACAGGTGCAGTTGGGATTAGAAACGTAACCTATTTTACACAGGCGGTCATTAGTATACAGAACAGAATTCAACACTTTGTACCGAAAGGAGCGTAGATACGGTTCATTAGCAGCCCTCACTGGCAGAAGAAATGCCTCTGAAACTTGCTTGTCATCAATGCTAAATTCTTTCTTTAGCTTGACCCATTTATTTGGCTTTTCCAATTTTTCTTTTATAGGAAAACAATAGTCAAAGTCACATTAGCGCTTGCCTTTACTGTGCTACGCAATGTAAGAAGATTGGAAAAAAAAAATAGGCAATCATTATTAACATAATATTTAGATTAATAAATTTCTACGTGACTGAGACTGCCCTTCCGTCCAAACCTTTTCGTTGCCGTTGCCGTCGTGGTTTGCTTGAGCTCCCTAATGTTCTGAAAGTTAGAACACACGGGTAACTGGGAGCGTAGGGCGGTGTCTCGTAAGACATTTCCGTAAATTCAAATTTATAATCATATTACCTTTGTGGGATAACTGCTTGCAAATGATTTGTTTCTCTGCCTCTTTTAGCGAAATTCCGAGAGTAGTTAACGCAATTTTCCTGCGTTATTATTTTTTTTTCTTTGGTGACATCAGACGATAAGTGTTCCTGATTTTCGTGAGTGGATAATTTCCAGCTAGAACTGATACGAAAAGGGTCTGAAGACAGATGTCAGCGAGACATCAATTCTAAACCAAATCCGGTTGTTCACTGCATCACATGACCAAAAAATAAATGTACTATCGTTATGTTAGACAAAGGAAAAATTGTGACAGGCGAGAGAGTTTACAGAACTGTTTGGCTACGTATATACCAGCCCAAAGGGAAATAAATAGACGGTTTTCTTGCCAATTTCGAGTTAAAAACGGACTCTTCGTACATCACTTGCACAAAAAAGTGACTTGACTCAGCTCGAAAGCTCATTTCAAGGGCGCCGCTTTAAAAATTGCAAATGAGCCAACGGATAGTAAAGTTATAAAATTGACAGTGGATCAGCAATTAAATCTCTTGACTGAATTAAGACATTGCCAAAGAGTCAGGTGATGAGAATAAATAATACATCAACTATGAGATATTGCCATGATGTCAAAATTTACAATATTTATTGCCAAATTTTCATCTTTCGCATATAAAAATATACGAGAAAGAATGTAGCAGCTAAGTATTGAATGGTTCGTACTTTTAAGTGGAAAAAATATCAAACGTAAGATTTATTTTGTCAAATCGCTCGCATTGTGGGCTGAAATAGCGCCACAAAACACCAGCAGCAGATTGTTTTCAGTCGTGGGTCGTGACGAAAGCTGACTCTATGCATTGTTAAAGAGGAGGCTAGGTAGAAGAAATGTATAATTTACAAGCTCTTTGCGGCGTTCTTATTGGAAAAGGTCAGAAAAAAGAATTGGACTTATGTGTTTGAAAACTTTGTTTAAGTTCAATCTTGACACCAAAATTGCAGTACATGTTCAAGAAGGGAAATCAATGCTCCCAAAATAACCATTGCGTTTGATTGAAGAATTCTGGATTTATAAATTACCCACAGACAGGTTGTAAGAACTGTTCTTGCGCATATTGTGTAGATTTCATCTCGATACAGTCGTTTTTTTAGATCATTAAATCAAGCGGTTGCAATTTTTGGCAGCTCGACTTAGCATGTTTTTAAAAAAAAACGAAATGACGACTAAGATGGTCAACGACAAAATAGGAAAAAATTCCAAAGTAATACCAGGAGTGCGAATTTAATTCCTTGCATGGTACAGTCACATGAAAAATGATAAGGAAAAACAGTACTTTTGCTTTAAGCGTCCTGTACTTAAAAAGTTAAGGTTGTGAAGTTTTTAACTGGTGATTTGTAGAAGAAAAAGTGAGAAACTGTTGAGCTGTAATTCAGAGGTGGATTGTTTACAAATTCAAGAGAAAGACATCTTTGCGATTTTGGTGCTAACGAAGATGTGACTTTCCAGCGTTCGCTCCGCTCCAGTTTTCACGTATTGTTCCTAGAAAGCGATAACAAATTCAAGTTTAAAAGTCGTTCATCACTGAAACGTGTTATGTCGATTATAGAAATGAACTTTATTATTTCCAAGAAATAGTGATCGACAGCTCATTTCTCCTTTCTGCAGATGATGAGAATTTCAATTAATTTCAGTTAATTATAACATTAATTTCAACCAGATGATGAGAAAAAAGGAAGTTGTCAACTTTGGATCATTGTCTTGATGGAGCAGTGAATAGGCCATTTCCGAGTTTACCTTGTCCTTCTGTTTGAAAACGAGTTCTCATGCAAAATCACTTTGCTATTTATGGAAGGCAAATTTCACTCTCGACTTCTGAGTTTTTTCAAATTTCTTTGTGTACGATGACAATTAAAAAGTAAGATATTCAATACGCAGACACGTGAGTTAAGTTAATTATTCATTTCCAACGTTCAATAGTGCTGCCCACTTTGTTGCAAAAGTAAACAAGAAGTAAAGTTATATTATTCCATAATGATTAGTTTTCGATTTTCCATTATTTTATTGTAACCAGAAATAATTTGGCAACACTCTGTTAGAAATGCTGCGGGATAGCTTAAGGCATTTTAAAATTATTCACTACCTTTAAGATTCCTGGAAGGAACATAGCCTAGAATAATAAAATATTTCTGTTTGTCGTGAACGGATATTAAATTTTCCAGTTAGTACCGATAAAAAGTGGTAACTCCATGCATGTTTGGAGCGTTTCTAGCTACGGTCTTGAGAGAGGTGTCGGCGAGGCATCAAATTCCCCAACAAACCCGTTCTCTGTATAAAATGACTTACTATACACGACAAGTTCAGTGAGAAAATAAACGCACACTGTTTAATATGTCTGACAGTGGGAAACTGACAAGCGAGATAGTTTACAAATCTGATTTGCCATCAGTCTCCAAAATTAAACGAAATAGAGCTTTTTCTACCAATTTTGAGTTTAATTAAAATATGTTTCTTCACACTTCAGTTACACAAATAAACAGTAATTTGAGATTCTTGATTTAGCTCGAAAGATCATTTCATGGGCAACTTATAAAATAGTAAATAAGTCAAGTTAAATGCTTTGTCTTATGAATAATTAAGGTTTAAAATTGACAGTGGAAGGGCAATGTGTTCGTCACGTAGAAAATAGCGGTAAGGTAGACCTGAATAAACTTTTCAATTCTCAAGAACTAGAAATCAACATACAATTTCTCCTAGCTGTCTTAAAACATTCTCAAAAAGTCAACTGATGAGAATAAAGAAATAAAGCAACTGTGTAGGATATTGTCTTGATATCAAATCTGGCAATATTGCCGAATTTTCTAGTATAAGTTTAATCAGTGTATCCATGGATACCATGTGTGTTCCTTGCTGTTTTTAAGGTAGCTGAAGTAGATCTACAGTCCTTGTTCATTTTAGCATAAGACGTTGTTAACTTGACTTTCTATAGAATGATAATAGAATCCTGGTTAACGGATTTTGTGATAAAGTAGCACCCAAATATTGATGGCAACCTATCAAACCCAAAAGATACGAATAGCTTGTGTATATGAAAAGAAATTAAAGAGAGAAAAAACTTGACATAGAGATTTGAAATTTTTGCGCTCATTCTTGTTAAACCAGTACGGTTGGTAAATTAGCATATAGTGTCTCAGTGCACGTATTTCAATTGTCTAGATAACACTTACACTTGCCTCCTAACTGATCAATAATGATAATTCTTGTCAACAGGTTCACAGAGATTAGACGGATCCGTTAAGAAAATGGGCTGCAGCACTTATCAATATTAAATTCAACCACCTTAAAATAAAGTGTTAAAAAAAGGAGGTGAGCAAGACTTTGAAAAGACTTAAGTGACGTTTTGGAAAAACATTACTGAATTTTTGAAAGCTATTTAATCAATAAACGAGACTTGCAAAGTAGCTTTCATCAGCATTTTCTTCTCTGAAACAATGTGAATCAACGTAAAATACCTAAGTGAATTTTCGTTAAGTCTCTCCTGGTTTTAAGAAGGTGTAAGGGCTAATTAAAGGACTCGCAACTAAGAGCTCTTGAAACCTTGTACAACTTAAGATCATTAAATAACGAAAAAAGATATATAAACAAGCCGCAAACTAAGTTTGCGGCCAAATCTTGTGTCCTTGTCCATTAAATAATTAAACAAAGTATCGTAATCAATAAAGATCTAACCCCCCCCCCTAATGATCGCAACATGTCAACCCAACAGATCCCAACATTGCTGTGCGTAACATGTTGCGCGCGCTTCGCCACCCTGTTGATACGCGTTCCGACATATTACCTGCTGGTGGCTCATACTCAACTAAAACACCAAACACGTCGCAACAGGGTGGCAAAACGCACAACAGAGGAGGTAGTAGGGAGCAAGATGACTCTTTTTCCCTCCTTCCTCCTCCACAGAGGAGGTAGTAGGGAGCAAGATGACTCTTTTTCCCTCCTTCCTCCTCCATCGCATAAGTGAACAGCTTGGAACACAGCGTGGCAAAAACAGAACAAAGGCAGACTACCTTCTCAAAGTTCTGAGGAAATGTAACAGCAAGTTTGATTGCTGAGTCTAAGAGATGTTGTACGTAAAGAACATCAAACCTTCTCTTCACACGCAAACCGACTCCATTCGCGCCAAACTGTTTACGTGACACTGTCGTACATTTTTTTTTCTTTTTGTGTTTCTTACCTTGGGAATTATACCCATAGGACCCGCAAATATTTTATGTATTGTTTCATATTTTATATATTCGTATTACACCTCATACTTTTTTCACTTTTCAACTTGATAATGGCGTAACGTAGCGCCGAAACGTCTTTCGCTTTTTCAAATGTGTTTCAGTTAAGAATCTTTTGGCGTTTAACTTCTTGATCAATTATTAATGAGTTTAAGAAATTAATTTATACATGCAGTTAATGAGGGAAAATCGACTTTTCTATCTTTTTGCAAATTTCTCGAAAGCTATAAACTTTTAGGAAGTTTCATTGGTATATTCGAAGATAGTTCTTCAAAATTAATTGTTCTTTAGGGAACGTATTAGGGTGTTTGAATTTTCGAGTTCGGCCAACGATTCTCGAGATTTTCAGTCTCAGTGACTTTTAATCATTGAAAGGAAATCGAGAAATTATACTTTTAAAAAAAGTCAAGCTAATTACACAAAAACATCATTCAGAATTTAGATTAAAATGTGTGTAGGTATATCGAGCTTTTCTTTTTAATTTTACATTCGTGTAAAATACACACTTGGAAAAAAAATCGGTGCTAGGCCAGAAAACTATGAATAGCGAATTCTACCGTACATTAATTAGCACTGTCTGGCGTTAGTTTAGCTTAGCTCTGTTAGAGAGAAATCATAAATTACTACTGGCAAAAAAAATAATGGCATCATAAATTTATGGTTGGCTGAAAATATATAAATGTCGTCTTTTAAAATTGTAATAGTTCCAATTTTAATGCGTTCCCCAAATGTACGTAATTAAAAACTAAACAGTAGTTTTATTTGGTCTTTTTTTCTAATGCATCTCCACCTGTCGAGCTGTCCCATTAGCTGGGAAGCCTGACTTGAACAAAACAGTTCTTTAAAAAAAGGGGAAAAAACACACTTTCCAATTTTTTCCTGACCAAGTCACGTGACTTCCAGGTCGTATCAGTGGTAAATAACCCAATGTCGTATCCAGGTTCTTTTCGGACTAATAGATTCAATATGGCGAACACTCCAACTGACATTGCAAATGGACTCCAAGTGTCCCTACACATTTATAAAATGAATAAATTAACGTCCCTTTCCCTTGAAAAGATAGTCAAAGGATCAAAGAAGTAGGATAAGAGAATGGGGCATAAATTAAGATTTTCCTAGTAAAAAACAAAATTGCATCTGGAGTAGGTAAGGCAAACCTGAAATTTTAAATTAAATCTTGAACAGAGTGGATCTTGAAAAGGATGTTATGTAGATCAAATCGCCAACTTACATGTCTCAGAACGTTACTGGGAAATTTAACATATTTTGGCCTGGGAGCCATGATGGACAATAATTATTACTTGGTACTCCAGGTACATGGCTTTAAGTTTTGTTGTAAGCCAGACGCCATTATTATAATGCCTCTTAACATTGGAGACAACTACATCAAACAAACAAAACAAAACAAAACAAAAACCAATAACAATATTTCTTCTTGCCAAGTCATTCAACTTGTGTTCAATTCATGCACATCTCTCCCTGGGCATCTGAGAACTGACAACCCTCTCTGCCCAGTAGACTCCTGCTAAAAGATCCCGAAAAGTTTTTTGCACCCGAAAAGCATTTGCTAAATCTTAAAACTTTTGACTACAGAGCTGTTTTATCCATGTATTCTTAATACGAACAGAGGTTCTCCTCATGCAAGACGTTTTAGGCGTATACATCACTCTGTCTCATACCGATTAACTAAAAATGGCTTTTCGGGCCCAAAAAGATTCAGGGCTTTCGAGAAATGGGCCCCCGACCTTTTGGGCTCAACATTTGTTCACAGAAACATTTCACCGCCCACATCTCTATATGTAAAGCGTCTACATATAAGAATTAGCAGTGTTTCAACCTAGGTGTTGAAAGAGCGACTAGAGGATTTGAGTTCCCAGGTTAACAAGTAAAACCAGTAAGCATTGTTTAATGCAATCCATGTCACATCAGTAAAAGAAATTACAATTTTTATTAACTTCAAGTCCAACCTCTTATATTTACATTGCAAAAGTTAGTTAGATCATTTAATTCTGAAAGGCTGCAAGGTGTAACAGATAGCTACAACAGATTAACGTAATAGTTTTGGTGTAGAAGTCTCCATCAGAAATGTCAAGTTCTAACTAAAAGATCCCCAGAAATGTGGCTTCATTCTTCTGTGAAAGAAAAAATATATAACAAAATTCGTAAGGGCAAGATACTTTATTAATTGTGGGTACATTCCATCATAGTATACCCCTTGATTTAGCCCATGAACACGCCCTGCCAGTCAGGTACAGCATAAAAAAGACAGGAATGGCCTGCAAGCTGTCACCCTCACTGCAACTGAGAAAAGGCAGTGTCTCTAATTTTAAATTATTTGCAACTAAAGAAATAATCTAAACCTTAGACTTTTCTTTACAAATTCTCAATCCTTTGCCCCTTAAATTTCACAACAAAGTAATAAATTCAAACAACATACATTCCATTTATAATACTTTTCTTATCTTGTATTTGGAGAAACGTGAGAGGCAAAAGAGTAAAATGTCTAATGTGCTTGCCCCACCTCATACCAACACCCCCTCCTCCCCCCCCCCCCCTGCAACCAAGACAATACAGGGAAGTATAATATGTACATGTACCAAACCACTTTTGATACTCACATGCAGTTGCTTCTTCCATTTCTGCTAGAGCAGCTAACAAAGTAGAGAAATGAAAAATCACAGTTACACACCAGTAGATAGTAAAAATGCTGTGATGTTATAAGAGAAATGTGTGTCCCATAGTCTGTCAGCACTGTGCGGAGGGGATGTGATTGAGCCACAACAAAAAAATATCTCGAAGCAAATAAATAAACGTGTGGACAGACTACACGTACAAGTATGTACCCTTACTGGTACTGTTTCCACCAGAAGCTGCATGATCATTTGTAAGCTACTTAACTATATCAATAACATGCTAATGAATGCTGAAAAGGAAATTTCTGATAGGTACTCTGAACTGTCTGACTCTACACATGTATACAGACCACGAAGATGGACCTTGTACACAGTACATCGTAGCTTCAGCAAATTGTCTTTGCAAGACCATTGCACAAACGAAAATAGTTTGTTGCCGCAATAGCCGCTCATTTCCACGTCTCTCTCATTCCTACCTTTCAATGGTTATTAACAAATTTTGTGACTTTGATTACAAACATGTATCACCTTTGTGACATAACCTGAAATTTGTCCAGAAAATTTTCTGACAAGACAGCATTGTTCACAGAACATGTTTCCCTATCAACCACCCAAGAATTTTAAAAGAAAATCAAATCTTTCTCCAAAATAAGAGTGCTTGCCTTTTTTTGAAGAAAAGATTTCAGATTGAATCCAATAGAAATTCAAGTATTTAACAAGTGGACAAAAACTTTGTACCAATATTACTTACATCGTAATGCAAACTTCTGTTTGACTATTTTAAATATCTTCTCAAAAAATATCATTTCTAACAACACCATATGTCAAAAACACATTGTGAACTTCTTATGAAACAAGTGAAAGTACAGGTGAAATGAAACTGATGATGAGATCTTACCTGTGTTTGCAAGCACAATTTCTCCGAACTTGCAAATTTATTTTCTCGAGTTCCCATGGAAAATTGTTTTCCGTGTTAATTTCAGGCAACTGCTTGTACTTACATGTGCATCTTTAGCTTTAAGAAAATGTAAAATGGACTGTAAAATACCTAAAACTATTCTGGTACAAGGTTTTTGTGCACTTAAAACTGAAATTGCTTGATTTTCTATCGGATTTTGTCTTAACTGTCATCTTTGTTTTGGCACCCTCTTTACTGGTTTTGAGGTTTGGTGCTTTTTTGCAATCATGAGATCCACAAGATCAAAAAAATGGCAGATGTTCAAATTTATCATGATCAAAGTCTCACATCACATGACACCATCATCTTGGATTTACTCTTGAAGTTATGAAGGGGCAAAACCATTCTGCCTTAAACCTACTTTCACACCCTCCCCACACCCACAGTCCAAAAAAGACCAACAAACCCAGGTTTTAATCAGGCTTAATATTGGTTTAAATCCTACATTGACAACATATAACCTCCTTCTCAGCTTTTAACCTTTCAGCTCTCTCTGCTAAAAGTTGAGCCCTTGGCCACCATGGTACATTTTTGTGCTTTTTAACCATATCTTCATAATTTTCCTCGGCTCTTTCTTCATACTGATGTGCCTTATAACCAAGCCACAGAAAAGCACTGGTGTAGAATACATGCAGTTGCAAAATTTTTAGGTTAAATTAATGTACAACAATGTACATTTAATGAATCCTGAACCCATTGTCTACCATCACACATGATCCACTTTAAGGTTTGAAGGATGAGGCCCTATATGTATGGTGACACATTTCAAATGAAACTTAACGTAGCATACCTAAAAGCACCTTAACTTAAGCTTAAATACATAAATCCTCTGCAGTGGATGTGTAAGAACATAGACAAAACTAGTATGTCATTGTCTTTGCATGTATGTATTTCGTGGCTAGTTTGGAACGTTTGGCTCTGGTAAATGCACTCTTAACTCTGCAGTTTACATCACAATTGTTGTGTCCTGAACTAGTCGGTGCTAAGAAAGAATTCAACTGGATTGAACCAAACAACAACGATAACTTTTTCCGCCATGACAGCTCGTGCACGACACTACAACCGAGAGGATCTGGGTTCTAATACATTACACCGGGAGGGGATCTGGATCCTAATACACAATAACAATCTGAGCTATATTTCAGCTTACAAGTATCGACCATGCCCAATGTACAGGGTAAGCAAGCTTAATACAACTTAGCTCACACTGTACAAGTGTCGTTCAAAATGCAATAAAAATAATACCTTTACTTACTTATAAACGCTGGATAACCTCGCACCAGATTAGAGTAACACGATGCAAACAATCCAGCCCCTCCAAACCATAGTATTGTCCTTATTATTGTCCTAACAGCTAAGGAGAAAGACGACCAGTCTTGAGGAAAGTGTACACAAAAATCCAATATGGCGGCTTGTGTATGGGCTTAGCAGCCAAGCTTCTCGAAGTGAGCCGATTACTGCTTCATGTAAGCTTTGTGACAAAAGCCTCAACCCAACTTAGGAAGTAAGACTTGCATAAGATGTCTTAGATAGAAATTCGAGGGGAAAAATAGAAAGGTACATAGGCCCTGGATTAAAATATGTGTAAAAAAAAATAAATAAATACACCGAAATATGAAATAGCGTAACTGGTAGAATTTTCAGGCCACACTTCGTATTTTTTTTGTTGCAAAGATGGAGGGCACGAGCATCTCGTTTTCACGGCAGGGTGCATTACCTGAAACATCTTCTTAAACCTAAACTAGCAACATGTGTGGCTAATGCCCCATCGGTATTCCAAACAAATGCACATCACTTGAACTAGCACCAGCAGGTCACCTGCCTTAGTTTATTTTGAAAGCAGTCATTTTTAAAATGGTCCATTTGTACAATCTACAACTTTTTCTTCTTCCTCTTTGTGGAGTGATATTACCATTCCTGTGCGTCAAAAGCTCAGCTAACGATTCTGATAGTTTTCCTATTGTGATCAACACGTGGGCTGGAAGCTATAAAGGAGCCACAGACAAAGGTGATTGTAACTGATTAACACGTAATAGGTAACCTGCATGATTGCGTAACTTCCGTTGTCACGCTAAGCAATAAAAGGTACAAGAAAGATAGACACGTGCGATAGGATATAGACGTCGTTATTCATCAAAGATCGAAGAAAGGAGTTTAGATTGGAGAAAGAGGTACGATTTGTAGTTTTATTTGTATGCTCGATTTAGTTAGTTTGATATCATTCCCTGTATTGTTCACAATTCGTAATATTTCCGTAATTTTCAAGTATCGTGATACGCCCCCTGTTTTGTGTTGTTATTGCAATCGATGTTCTGTGCGAGTTATAGTAATAGGCGCTTCCCCGTAATTATATTTTCAGTTTTTACGTGAATCAAGCAAGTAATAAAGAGTTGATAGATAGAAAGGACTCGCTTGGTTGATAGTAAAGCTCCATCCAACATAATGAAATCGCGTCCGGAGCATTTGGAATGTTTTATAGAAGACCTCCGTCCGCTACAGTAAAAACTCTTCAGAAACGAATATCGGCGACTGAAATTGTATTCTGTTACACCTCATCGAGAGAAAATGAGTTCAGAAGACGATTTTGGCAGTGTAAGCGCAGCTTCTAAACGAAATCGAAAACAGACGGCAAAAGGCAAACAGTTCCAGACACAATTACTAGAAGATCAAAGGTCGTCCGCGCAAAGGAGTTGGCGAAAACAATTGAATAGAATAGAAAACTGCCTTGTCGACCTAACAGAACCAGATAGGTTACAGAGCTAACGAATATTTTTGGAATCCAAGATGGAATTATTGATTTCTGCACACGAACGACTCGTTGAAGCACTGGAGGACGTAGAAACGAAACGCGTTGCGCAACAGAAATTTGAGAAGTTAGAACAAGAACATTCTGATGCGCTGAAACGATTAAATCAAAAAATTACCGAGCTAAAGGAAGATGGAGAAAGCTTGATTTCTTCGGTAACGGCCTCATCAAGTCGAAGTAGTAAAGTTTCACATGGCGGGAAATCACGTTCAAGTAGAGCATCCCGTACATCAGCCATAATCGATAGAAAGGCGGACACAGCAGTAAAGGTCGCTAAATTAAAAACCGAGTTACATTTCGCTGAAGACGAAGCGGCAAAAATTGCGGAACTGAAGAAATTCAGACTAACCAAGGAACTGGCCACAGCCGAAGCCGAGATGAAGGCCATTGATCAGGTAGAAGAAAACAAGTCGGAATCTAGTGAACAAAGCGAAAACATGCTGCCCGATGACATAAATAAAGACAGCTGTAAAGACGACCTTCTCCTAAATTACCTGACAGCTCAAGCCTCGTCGGTGACGGAAAACAGCATTTCAACCATGGAGACAAACCTAAGTTGTAAAACCAAGATCCTTCCGCCAAAACCCGTGTTTGAGATGTCCGAGATGGCTCCTTCGTATCCAGATAAACAAATCGAAAACCCCGGAGACGTTGGTAAAACTGCCGTGCAATATCCGTCATCGCTAAATCCGTTTACACCTGATTACGCAGCCTTCTCAACACCTAACCGCACAACCTTCGCTAAGGATCAAGAAGAAATTTCTCAGAAACATACAAGCGGCGACGTCCTCGAACGGCTGGCAGATCTGATGACCATGCGCCACGCCCGTGAACTACTACCACTTCCCGAACCAGAGACATTCAGCGGAAACCTCCTGCGCTATCCCACCTGGAAGAAATCCTTCGATACAATAGTGGAGAGAAGAACCGACAGTCCATCGCAACGCCTCTATTATCTTGGAAGATACACAACCGGCGAAGCCAAGGAAGCAATTAGTGGCCTTCTTGCCCTGGACAGCGAACACGCTTACCGTGATGCCAGAAAGATCTTGTCAGATAGATTTGGAAATCCCTTTCTTGTAGCCAACGCTTACCGCAAGAAGATAAACGAATGGCCAAGAATTCAACCCAACGATGGAACAAGTCTGAGAAAGTTCTCTGACTTTCTACTCCACTGTCAGTCGGCCATGAAGGAAATTAAGTACCTGAAGGCTCTTAACGATCCCGAGGAAAATCAGAAAATGCTTCGCAAACTCCCACGAAACCTGGCTGAACGCTGGACTCGAGAAATAGATCGCTGGCTCAACAAGGAAGAGCAAGTTTCTAGTGGTGTGAGTGTAAGGTCCACATGTTCAGCGGCATACCCACCCTTTTCAGCCTTTTGCGAGTTCTTGAAGAAGGAATCCAGAATTGCCTGTAACCCAGTTACCTTATTAAAGACGAAGGAGGAAGGAGAAAAGAAAGACGAGACGCAAAGAAGAGGAAGGTTTAATGGCAACAACAGGAATAAACCGTTTGACGCTGGAAGCTTTGCAACAGAAGCTGAAGAAGTGAAGGACAGTTCTCGTGAACGAAAGGAAGATAAGAAGCCAAAAAGGGATCACTGCCTGCTGTGCAAGAAGGCTCACAACCTTGACGAATGCGAGAAGTTCGCTAAGATGTCTCAGACAGAAAAGATAGAATTTATAAGATCAAGAGGGATCTGCTTAGGGTGCTTAAAGTATGGTCACATGAAGAGAGATTGCCGTGGGCGAAAGATTTGCAAGAAATGCAAGGGTTTTCACCCTACCTCCTTGCACATCGACACTCCAGCTTCACCAGAGCAAACCATAAGCGAGGGAATTCCAGAGGTGACCTCTCACCGCGTAGACGTCTCCAATACGAAGAACCACGCCGAATGCTATGCACACTCCCTCATCGTACCTGTGTGGCTTCATCATGATCAAAGTCCCCAAGACAAACAGCTCGTTTATGCGCTCCTGGACGATCAGTCGGATGCTTGTTTTATTAAGGACACGGTTTTGGAGAAACTGCAAGCAAATGGTCCTGAAGTCCAGCTTAAGCTGTCAACCGTCCTGGCAGAAAAGGTCATCTCTTGCAAAAAAAATAGACGGCTTAACAGTACAAGGCCTCAATGAAGCCACTGGCATTAACCTGCCAGGAGCTTACTCGCGTGAGGACATTCCAGCCAAGAGAGGCCAAATCCCGAGACCAGAAACAGCACGAAATTGGCCCCACCTCTTACCCATTGCAAATCATCTAATGCCTTATAGAGAAGATGTTGAAGTTGGACTGCTCATAGGAGCCAACTGTGCACGTGCCATCAAACCGACAGAGGTGATACCTGGAAGGCAAGATGATCCCTACGCAAAGAAGACTGCACTAGGATGGGGTGTCATCGGTGTCGTTAATCCAACCAAGATTGAAGAAGATGACAACCACTGTTCTTGTCACCGCATCGCGTCCCTAGAAGTTCGTCCCAGCTCTGGAAAAAGAATGTGTCATTTCGCTCTCAAGACTCAGGCAAAGGAAGTATTCGCACCTGCGCAATTGATCAAAACAATGGAGCGTGATTTCAATGAAACGTCAAGAGGAGAACAACCTCTATCGTTCCTGGATAGAAAATTCCTGAACGTCTTGGAGTCTAACATCCGACACCGAGACGATGGCCACTACGAAGTTCCCTTGCCACTGAAAGAAGAAGGGTTAAAGTTACCCAACAATCTCACACTGGCGTTAAGTCGCCTCGAAAGGCTCAAACAAAGGCTGAAGAGAGACAGAAAGTATCGAGAACACTACGAAGCCTTCATGAAGGAGATGATTGATAAGGGACAGGCTGAGAGAGTTCCCGACGAGGAACTACACCTCTCTAACGGTCGCGTTTGCTACATACCGCATCACGGTGTTTACCACCCCCAGAAACCGGACAAGATCCGAGTCGTCTTCGACGCCAGTGCAGAGTACAAGGGAGAGTCGCTTAACAGACACCTTTTACAGGGTCCTGATCTGACCAACAGTCTTAACGGAGTCCTTTGCCGCTTTCGTAAAGAACCCATCGCTTTCACCTGTGACGTAGAAGGAATGTTTCATCAAGTGTGCGTCAATCCCGACTATCGAAATCTCCTCAGATTTCTCTGGTGGAATGATGGAAATATAGACAGCAAACCGACCGAGTTCAGAATGACAGTTCATCTGTTTGGCGCTACGTCATCCCCAGGGTGTGCGAATTTCACACTGAAAAGAACTGCAGACGACTTTGAGGAGTTGTTTGGAAGCGAGCCAGCCAAATTTGTCAAAGATGATTTCTACGTGGATGACGGACTGAAATCAGTTTCAACAGCCATTCAAGCCTCAGCCCTAATAAGGAATACAAAGAGTTTGCTTGCCAAAGGAGGCTTCAACCTCCACAAGTTCATATCTAACAGCAAGGAAGTGATTGAAACCATTCCCAAAGAGCAACGAGCAAGCGGTATCAAGGAGCTAGATCTCAGCAGGGATATTCTCCCTATTGAAGGAGCCTTAGGAGTGCAGTGGTGTGTGCAGTCAGATGCTCTCCAATTCCGCGTGGTACTCAAGGACAAACCATTGACTAGAAGAGCGATTCTTGCCTCCATCAGTTCGATCTACGACCCTCTGGGCCTGGCAGCTCCCTTTCTGCTTAAAGGAAAACAGATCCTTCAAGATCTTTGTAAGACTCAAGCTGCTTGGGACGAGACGGTGCCTGATGACATTCGAGCAAAATGGGAAAAATGGAGAGGAGAGTTGCACGAATTAGCTGAGTTAAAGATCCGTCGTTGCTACAAACCAGACAACTTTGGTGAAGTCAAGTTAGTCGAGTTACACAGTTTCTCTGATGCGAGCATAAATGGTTATGGACAGTGTTCATATCTAAGGATGGTCAACAATCGCGATGAAGTGCATTGTTCGTTGGTAATGGCAAAATCGAGAGTTACCCCGTTAAAGCCAGTCACCGTGCCCCGACTGGAGCTCACCGCTGCCGTGGTGTCCGCGAAAATCAGCTCCTTCCTACTGAAAGAACTAAGCTATGAAGACATCCACGAGTTCTTCTGGACCGACAGTAAAGTTATCCTCGGCTACATTTCAAATGAAGCAAGGCGCTTTCATACATTTGTCGCTAACCGAGTGCAAGCAATACGAGATCATGCATCCCCTGATCAGTGGCACTACGTTGATACCAAAGAGAACCCAGCCGACGACGCCTCAAGAGGTCTTGCAGCTAAAGAACTGATAACAAGCAACAAATGGTGGAACGGACCGAACTTCCTGTGGAGACCACTGCCAGATAAGCCCCACTTTGACCCCGAGGTTAGGAAGGTTACAGTACTGGCAACTAAATCCATTGAACACCCAACCCTATTGGACCGCATCGAGTACTTCTCAGACTGGTACCGCGCGAAAAGAGCAATTGCTGTCTGCCTGTTGTTCATACACAGAATGAAACTTCGCGTAAAGAAAGACCGAGACAACTCCGTCAGTGACAAAGGCAACCCACTGCACGAAGACGACAAACGAAAACGGCAAGATCAGTCCTCCAAGTTTGTTACGCCAAGGGTAAAGGATCTCCAGAGAGCCGAGCTGTTGCTGATCAAAGCTATACAGTACAAGGAGTTCCCAAGAGAAATCGAAGCCTTAGCGAACAAGTCACACAAAGGTGAAATAAACGCTAAGTCAGTAAAGAGGACAAGCCCTGTACATCGCCTCAAACCAGTCCTAGATGACAACGGTGTTCTAAGAGTTGGAGGACGACTTCCTCAAGCCGACCTACCATATGCTGTAAAGCATCCTGTCTTGCTGCCGAAGAAGGCGCACCTTATAAACCTGATAATCCGACACTTCCATCAACGTTCGGGACATCAAGGCAGACCAAGAACGCATGCCGAAATCCGCTCATCTGGCTTCTGGATCGTAAACGGCAGTTCATTGGTTGGTCAACAAATATCTAAATGTGTTACTTGTCGGAAGCTGAGAGCAGCGCCCCAGCAGCAGATGATGGCTGAACTTCCCACAGACAGATTCGAACAAGTCCCTCCATTCACCTTCAGCGCCGTCGATTATTTTGGTCCATTTTATATAAGAGAAGGGCGTAAAGAGATGAAACGATACGGAGTGCTGTTCACCTGCATGGCCTCACGTGCCATCCATCTGGAGATAGCAACTTCGTTAACAACTGATTCATTCTTGAACGCCTACCGTCGCTTCGTTTGTCGTCGCGGACCCATTCAGCAACTAAGATCAGACCAGGGTACCAATTTCGTAGGCGCAAAGAATGAAATGCGAGCAGCCCTCAATGAGATGAATCATGAGAAGATCCAAAGAGAGCTATTAAAGGATAATTGCGATTGGTTCGCATGGAAGATGAATGTTCCACACGCTAGTCATATGGGTGGCGTGTGGGAAAGACAAATTAGGACAGTACGAAGCGTATTAACTGGACTACTGCAAAGCCATGGAAGTCAATTGGACGACGAATCCCTGAGGACCCTCATGATTGAAGCAGAGGCTATTGTCAACAGCCGTCCACTTACCACAGATGATCTGTCAGATCCAGATTCACTTGATGTCCTCACACCAAATCATCTTCTAACGATGAAGAGCTCAGTTATCCTTGCACCGCCCGGAAATTTCCAAGGAGCCGATGTGTACTCAAGGAAACGTTGGCGTCGGGTACAACAACTTGCTAATGAATTCTGGCAGCGTTGGAGAAAGAGCTATCTGCAAACTCTTCAGACCAGACAGAAATGGACCACACCTCAGAAGAACCTCGAAGAAGGAGACATCGTGATCCTAAAAGATGAAAGTGTTCCCAGAAATTCCTGGAAGCTTGCCCGTGTAGAGGTTACTTACCCGGATGCAGACGGTTACGTACGAAAGGTAAAGGTGGCAGCAGCAGATCAATCCCAAAGGTCCGGTGTGTCCCATTTTGAAAGACCAATCCACGGGTTGATTCTACTTATGTCACGCAAGGAGCAGAAGGACCGGGGATTCCCAGCCGAGGAGCCAGCCGAGGAGCCATGAAATCAGATGAGAATTGCTGATGAGCAGTGTCGTGTCGTTAGAGACAATGATTGAACATTGACTTACGAACATTTTACCTGATTACTGATTGTTTTGTTGTTGTTCTTTTTATTGTTGATTAAGTAAATTGTCTCAATTTAGGGGAGCCATGTAACTGATTAACACGTAATAGGTAACCTGCATGATTGCGTAACTTCCGTTGTCACGCTAAGCAATAAAAGGTACAAGAAAGATAGACACGTGCGATAGGATATAGACGTCGTTATTCATCAAAGATCGAAGAAAGGAGTTTAGATTGGAGAAAGAGGTACGATTTGTAGTTTTATTTGTATGCTCGATTTAGTTAGTTTGATATCATTCCCTGTATTGTTCACAATTCGTAATATTTCCGTAATTTTCAAGTATCGTGATACGCCCCCTGTTTTGTGTTGTTATTGCAATCGATGTTCTGTGCGAGTTATAGTAATAGGCGCTTCCCCGTAATTATATTTTCAGTTTTTACGTGAATCAAGCAAGTAATAAAGAGTTGATAGATAGAAAGGACTCGCTTGGTTGATAGTAAAGCTCCATCCAACATAATGAAATCGCGTCCGGAGCATTTGGAATGTTTTATAGAAGACCTCCGTCCGCTACAGTGATATAACGACTGATTTAAATTTACACATTAGTTTGTTTGATTCGGCTGAATCAAGTGACAACAGAGGAAATAATGACGCGTCTAACATTACATTTATTTAAAAACATCCGTCGACAGCTCGGACTTCTGACAAGTTGTGACATTGCGTGGTGACAATATTTCTGATAGGTGCGTCATTACCGCAATACGCGAATATTAAAGTGATATTGTAAAATTATTTGATAGTACACGAAAGG
This sequence comes from Orbicella franksi, assembly GCF_964199315.1. Classification (NCBI taxonomy): domain Eukaryota; kingdom Metazoa; phylum Cnidaria; class Anthozoa; order Scleractinia; family Merulinidae; genus Orbicella; species Orbicella franksi. Next base: position 8,135,005 of record NC_138153.1, read on the forward strand.
AATAGATCCATTGAAAAGGTATTATTCAGGTCACATGATCATGGATGTTCTAAAACCTCCAGTATAGAATGTACACTCTGTAATTTTATATGGAATATTAAGCAATTTTTGACGATACAGGATGGCACCAGTTGATTACATCACTTTTTTGTAAAAAGCACATGTTCGTTTCCCAAGTGAAGCTCGATACAATATTTGCGTCTGATCTTTATTAGCATTCACAAAGGCGAGCCCGGTTTCAGCTTGCCACTGTAAACGCCCTGTACATGAAGACTGGCCCTGCCAATACTGTGTCAATTCTGTTAGTTAAAAGTTACCACAGGAATTACATTTTATGACAACTGTTATTGCATTAACGAAGGGTAAAACAATACAAAACGTTATTGACATTCATGGCAGTTCACTCCTGTTTAAAGTTTGATAGGCTCAGTCGATTATCTCTAGCAAAAATATTTAACTTTCACAATTTGAAACATTTCATTCTTTTTTTGATTTCGTCGTTTCCAGTGTACACCAAAAGCTCTGGTAACTATTCTGATTTCTTTCCTGGTGTGATCAACACATGGGCTAGAAACCATGAAGTGGCCACAGGCAAAGGTGATGAAGTGACCGCCGTTTATTCTGCTTGCCTGAGTGCGAAATTATTCATAAGCTTGTGATATTAGGAAATTATTATACCCGCTTTAAGTTATCTATATTTCAGAGTGTTTAAGAAGTGGCTTGCAAATTGAAATAAGTGCAACATGTCCCATCCGGCCAGTGCAACGGACTTTCAACAAACCTTTCTGAGGCATCTCACATTTATTCACTTAGTTAGCATTTTATTTTCATTCATTTTGTATGTTTTTTTACGTTAATGTAAGAAATCAATATGGCTTTTCAAGAAAAAGATCAAAACCCACTTTTCTTCTTTGGGCTCCCACACGGCAGTCATGTAAACCCGCTTTTCAGTATCGTAGTAGTCGATTTTATCGACTTATATTTTAGTATGTTTTTTTTATACTCTGTAACTGAATTAATACACAAAATCTAACCGTAAATCAAAATCTAACCGTATCGTTCAGGCTATGTTACGAGACAGAATCAGTTTGCTTTCATATTTCAAAGCTATTATGTTTTAGTCTTTTAAGTAAGTCAACTTGATATAACTTGCACAACGTTTTCCAAAGGTTTATTAATGCTTCCACGCCGATCTTTCGCATGTATCTACCACTGGGAAGCTATAGAAACGCTTGTGATGTATTCGGCCGTTCGTGTACAAACTGTGCGACTTAAATACCGATATCTGATTATACTGTGGCTCTTACTATAGGTATTATCTGCTTTCTTGCTTAGAAATGATAATTTATATCTTTCCTACCTATCACTGTGTTGAACATTAGCATGGGAAGTACTCGCAAACGGAGGACCATCTCTAGATGCCATAGAGGAAGGAGTTACAGCGTGTGAGCTGAACCAGTGCGGCACTCACAGAGTGACTGTGGGCTATGGTGGAAGGTATTGTACACGGTAACTGCGTCAAGTCCAGTTGCAATGCCATCTATATATAACCTTCCCCTATTAGTAGGTTGCCTTGCGACAAGAAAAAAAATCTAAGTTCCCTATAGTTAAGAGCTAAAATTAAATTTTCTTTACAGCACATCCAAAGACATGCAGTGTAACCTACATATTCTCGTTCACATCGTCTTTGAATCTTATTCTACCATACGTCTTCCTAAAAACTGATCCATTCAAAATCTTTGTTTTTCAGTCCTAATGAAGCTGGAAAGACAACATTAGATGCTTTAATAATTGATGGGTAAGGCAACTTTTGAAACGGCCGAAATTCTGATAGATACTCTTCAAAACATTTTACTTTTTCTTGTTATCCAGATGCGATAATACATGTTGTATTCGTTTAGAGATTAACACTTCCTGCTCGTAAATAAATTTCTCTTCTAAACATAGTCATAGTTTTCAAACGGACTAGCCTCTACTGGCAGTCATTGTAAAAAATTATATTATTGTCAATACGTTTTTGTAGTTTTCACCCCCTGCTTCGTCGAAATTTTGCTCGCCCTTCAATTAACGCGCGGTTAGAATGCCGAAAAGCTCTTTGTACGGAATGCTTGCTGCCCGGGCTAGAATTGTTGATGAGTTTGAAAATTTAAGTAAATGAGTACTGATTGTCCTCGTCATACTAGTGTCGTAATTTCTGCAGTGCAACACACGCTGCTGGGGCAGTGGGCTGTTTGAAGCGCGTCAAGACGGCAATTTCTGTCGCTCGAGCTGTTCTGGAGAACACCAAGGCTACCCTTCCTGTTGGTGAAGATGGTTAGTAGGATTTACCCAAGTTGTAAAACAATCTATTTTGAGATTAACATTATTCGTGATATTTGAAATGCGAAATGAGAGAGAGAGAAAGTTATCCCAATTATTCTTTGTGTCTGTCTTTCCTTCAAGCAACACAATTAATTTTGCCCTCCAGATGGGATTCAGAGAACAAGATCTTCATACTAACGAGTCTGCGTAAGTAGTCACTAAATAATGAAATCAGTGAAGGGCACGGTAATTCAATGAATATGCTTTATGTTTTGTAAGTCATATTGCATTTGACTGAATATTTGTCCACATTTTTGTCAATCAAAGTAAGATGTGGAAAGAATGGAAGAAAAACAAATGCCAACCAAACTTTTGGAACGAGGTTTGTTTAGGTACTTTGGTAATCTTTGTTTTTATAACCAAGATTTTTCAGTTCTATTATTTTCAAATACTTTTTTTTCTCGATTTATAGAATCCTAATTATCATAACAGTGCTAAACACTATGACCATTAAACAAAGCGACTTGCTTTGAGGTACTGATTTCAGATTTCATGTCCTCATTTTATAGTTATCGGACAATGTTATCCCAACCCCCCGGGGGGACTACTCCCGGAACAATTGGGTGGGAGGTGTGCGGCCCGCTTCCCAAAATCCTTACCCTATTTATGCCAAAATCTGCGATTTCCCTACCCTATTTATGACCCGAAAAAGTAGCTTCTTCTAAAAGGCAAGCCCACTTCAAGACTTGAGTGAAAAAACAATAACCTATTTGTGATCAAAATGGCCAAAATCGATACCCTATTTATGAGCAAAACCATTGAAAACCGTACCCTTTGTGATCGCACTTACCTATATAACCCATAAATGGGAGTACTCCTTCTTCCCCCCCCCCCGGTTCCAGCTAAACACTGACCGTATCCTAATCGATGTTACCAATGATAGTCCAGTTGTAGATGATTTGGTCTGGGATTTTAGCTGCCTGACATCAAATTATTTAAAGTTTGGTGGAAATTTCTTTTTCGTTGCCGAATGTATTATGATGTATTTGCAGAATGTTCGTCCAGGCCCTCGTTCCTCGTGTGGACCGTACAAACCCAGCAAAGGCAGAACGTTAGCCAGCTTCTGGATTTTTAAATCCAAGCCAATCAACCAACCAACCCTTACATCAATTAATTGATCAATCCATTTCCTGTAGTATATGTGCACTACACTGTAACACGCCAAGTGAAACTTTGATGAATGCAAGCTTTAGTTACAACTTGTTATGGTTTTGTTCCACGAGATTTCTCTTTCCTTTTGCAATCAAAAACGTTAGCAACTAATAAGCTTCAACAAGAGACGACAATAATTGAAATGGGTGAACGGAAATTGTACAATTTAACAGCTCACCTGTGTTTCATCCTCCAGAAATGTCCAAGACACTACTAAGCAAACTTTGTTGGATGATGTAGATGTCGACAATCATGACACCATAAGTAATGGGTAATGAACGAGCTCATCAAGATAGAACAATGGACTTACTCCTGGCCTTTTCTTTTTCTTTCACCGAGAAACCGAAACATCTGCGTACACCCGCAGTCGTCAACTTTCGCCCTCCACCAAACACGGCACCCCACAAACAGTTCGCCAAAACTTTAGGCGCCACGAACGTGCACCACACAACTCAACCCCCCCCCCCCCCCCCCCACGAGCTACTGGCTACCCTACCACCTCGTGCGGTAGGAATGTAAACAAGAATTATTCAGAACACATCTGAATAATTTGGGCCTAATAATTCGAGCGCAAGTACTTACTCCAGCTACTACCATTTACACTGAAGGACTGTGCAACGACAACATTTCTAATGACTTTAATTTGGTGACTAAAATTAATGGCGACTGGCTTTTTGAACTGTGACTGGCATCATTTCATTGACTGATTTTTTCTGTTTTCGACTTGACTTTAACCCCGGGATTTTCAAATCATTTCAGAATGTGTCACGATCTAAGCACTGATTTGCTTTCAGGTATGATAGCAATTGACCAACATGGGAACATAGCAGCCGGAACATCAACAAATGGAATGAACCACAAAATCGCTGGGTGAGTTTCACAATAGATGAATGACTTCTAGCCAGTAGCGTTTCGTTTTGCTTTTTATTCATAATTGTCGATTCAGCTTTATTCCCGACAAGGAAAGGAAGGGGATTCGGGGGGGGGGGGGGGGGCAGCTAAAGGACCGTAAAGGGATTCAGTTGATGGAAGTAATCGATCCATTTGTCTACAATTGTGAGCATGTGCAAATTATATCATAAAATATGCATAGACTGAAATTGAATAAAATAGTAACATTTATTGCCCTTTTTCAATCATATCTGTTACTTTGTATTGTAAAATTTTTTCCATCCTTAATTCCATTCACTTACTCTTTTTTACGTTATGAGGGCGGGCAAAACACTTCAGTAGGCTTTTGACAAATGATTACATCGTTTTTCCCCTTGGTAGCCGAGTCGGGGACTCTCCCATTCCTGGAGCACGAGCTTACGTGGATAAGGACGTTGGTGGAGCTGCAGGGACTGGTGATGGGGATGTTATGTTAAAGTTTTTGCCCAGGTACGCCCTGAACGTACATTAGTCACAGGTTTCTGTGGTGGAAAACTCGCCGAGGTAAAATGAACACATGCACATAACCCTCCTCATCATGTCGTTCGCTATTTGCCTTGATTTTTGTCACTAACGTGTCAAATAATCCCCCTTCAGGTTTTAAATAGCCTGAAGAGTAGTAAGATGATTTTGTAGCGGAAGGCAATTGGCCTTATTCGTGTTCTTGATATTGTACTGGAACTAGCTTTATACTGAGGCTAATGCGGGCAGTCAAGAGATCATAGCCTCTTCGCGGTGTCTTTTCAAATCCAAACTTCATGAGCCTCCATTGCAAGCTGTTCCAGTTCAATACCGAGAATACAAATATGGCCTATAGGCTACTTTCTAACACGGCCCCAAAGCTTTCAGGACAAAATTGCAAATTTGTTGAGTTTCCTGTGTCTCCCAAAGGAGACTTGTATATAAAAAAGCACCTCCAAATATAGAGGTTTGTCCTGAACGTCATGTAAGAATATTGATATATCGAAAGTGGCCTATTGCAAGTGTTACTTTGACACCTTTTCCTTTATCAATAAGACTGCTACTGTATCCACGGGCCAATCAACCTTAAACTTCGTTTCCCGTGGCTATTAAGCGATACGTTGAATATCAACGCCTTGCAAAGACGGCTCTGTGCTAACGTTCAGTCTAACAATTATAAAACAAGGGAATTACAGAGGTTGAGTCTGATGCAGAATGAACATTTTTTTTTTTAAGTGATTCCTTAGCCTTGGAACTAACTTAGCATTTTAATATCTACAGACATTGGCCTATTCGCCCTGTCTGTTAAAACACCACCCTGGCATGAAAAGATGGGCTTTGAGAGGAATCCAACTCACCGGCCCATGAACAAGCTTTGTAGGCAGTCTTTAAACAACTTGCATAAACGTGACAACCTGATACTGTACTTTTGTCTCATAGTTTCCATGCAGTTGAGCTTCCCCGTCAAGGTTACAGCCCAACACGGGCTGCCAGAATGGCTCTTAAGAAAATAGCGCAGTATTATCCAACCCTCAGAGGGGGACTGATAACTGTGACAAAGGATGGCAGAGACGGCATTGAAAAAAAGTACTATAGGGGAACTATCATGAACTTGAATTCGAAACTTAACAAAACAAAGTACATATTTCCGTTAATAGAAACCAGGAGAGTATTGATCTTCTCTTGTAGAAACCTAAAATTAATGATCTAGTTTTATTAAAAACAAAAGTTGTGAATGGACATTGTCAAAATTTACCTTATAATCTCAGATTTGAGAAGTTTGAGAGACTTTTCAGTATCTTTCCTTGTGTCTTGGAAAAATCGATAAGAACTAATCAAAACCTGCTCGCTTTTTAACAACTCATTTCATTTCTTCCCGTTGCCAGCAAAGATTCTGTGTACTTAGAGGAAGGCCTGAATGAGGATCGAATAGCCAATTGAGAATAAACCCACACTTAACAAGTCCAAGATAAAGTTCATGTACATGTTGATCGGGTCTAGGCAAAAGCTGGGTACTTCTAAATAATAGTTATCCGACTCTTACCATCGATGGAAGCTCTATAAAGTAATTTGCGTTTTCAAAATGTCTTGGGAAACTGATATAGATGGAGCGTACATCTTAATGCAACTTCGAAAAAGATTTCATTTAAGGAAGAAAGTTTAAAGAGAATAAGACGACACTGAAACACTAAAATTAATTTTCTCATTAGCTTTACTGCTGCGTTGCTGTACTAATGCTTCATACCAAAGTTAGTAAAACCCTCCTAATCTACGACAATATTGCAAAACCATAGCTTTGTTGCAACCAATATACTTTCAGGCGATTGGCCGGTTCTCCTCTTAACTTCTTCTTCCTCTAGTAGCTAACATAAGGCCAATATTTCTGGTAGGAGCCACTCCACCCTTTATGGAATTGGCTATCTGAGCTACCTCCGTTGGTTATAAATTGTATCCACAGGTAGAGTTTTCCCGTTGAATAGAAGGAGCCGGTGGGAATGGAGTGTCCACTCCAGCCGCTGGTTAACACAACTTCACCAAATCTGTTAAAATCATCATAATGAAAACAGCATTAAAAGGGATGGCACAATGACTTAAGGATAGTGCACTGCAATCCTAATCGTGGGGCCGGGTTCGAATTCGAACGTGTTCCAGGGAAGTCAGGGTACATACGTAAGGAATAACTTTCTTAGCTTCTATCCTCATTTCTTCCTCCAAAAGTAGATAAGTACTAGTTGATTACTAGGTCATCCAAGGGGTAGAAACAGCACTTTAATATCCAGTTTGTTTTTTACAGGGTGGATAACGCTATCCAATGGTTAAACCACTACCCAGGGGATAGCATAGTTAGTTTTGTTACCATAAATTGACCTTCCACGCGAAAACGTACACTAATGGGTATCCGTTCGAACGGCTAAAAACCGTTCGTATTGCGATTTGGGGTGGAATACCTGATTAATATAACTGGTTTGACAAGTTTGTTAACCGAGATTTTTTAAATTGCCTTCTACGCAACGATATTTCGTATTGTTTACGGTCATCACCACTTAGTCCACGAAAGTATACTATAGAACTGCTGTGTGGGGTGGCGTTTTTGCTAGGGACACATTGCTGGTAGTGGTTGTGGTGGTGATGGTTTTGGGCCGTGTTTACAGGTAGATAGAGTACCCTAGTGTTAGCGGGTTGCCTTTTTTCATTAACGTGTTTACAAGACAGCTAGGGTTACCCTAGTACTAGGGTGGTAAGGTAATTCTACCTGTGCCGTGATTTTGCTTGTAAACCTGACTATCATTGACCCTGTTGCTAAGGTAAACCTAGCATTAAGGTTAACCTTTCTGCGTGTAGACAGGGCCATTGCGCTATCGTTTTAGATTGCGAGGTTTTAGTGGCTATCCAAATTAACACACTAATTTGCGCAGAGTACCAAATGGACAAGAAAACAATGTTACAGCGTACCTCCCGGCGTGGATCTTCACCAAGTCATAGGTAGTTTCCGTTGAGAAGTCAGTGAAGATAAAGTCGGGGATGTCCACGGTGCGATGTACTAACCACACGCAGTCGAGGTTATTAGCATAACCATTCGGGTAGCCTGGGGACGAGATTATGCCACTTCCATCTTCGTATACGCCTCCACAAGATGTATCTAGGAAGTTACAGACACATAATTGTCTATGAGTTATTGTGAAGTGTGAATATTTTTAGCTTACCGTGACGGTTCGGTCGATTTTTTGTTCTATTTAGTTCTTAAATACTCTTTTCTTTTGGCCATCGTAGCTTAACAAGAAATAACACACAAACTGCGGTGATAAACATAACAATGAAACGCATTGTTGAAAAACAAAAAGAAAAACTATATCTTTTTGCTTGACGTTTCGTATGTTTATTGAGAATAGAAGTAACAACTAAATTTTAAATTTAAGATAAGTAACTAATTGACAATAACACTGACAGAAGCTGAAAAAATGCATATTAAAAGATGCAAACTATTAAAGATGAAGCCCTTTGCAGCTAACGTTATCATTTATTTAGTTTCCCAACAATGCGTTTTATTCTCATGTTTATCACCACAGTTTGTGTGTTATCTCTTATTTAGTTCTTCTTATGGCCCTAGACTGACTAGATTTGAATGGCAATACGCTCCCTTGTTTGGCGCAGGGGATACGGATGACGACTTGGTATGATATTAGGTGCTGTCCGATAATAAGTGTTTTTATTCTTTACTTTCATCCTAAGTTCAATTTCTGTATATTATATATATATAATTACGGAATACAGTATGCCTGCACACGTACACCCAAAAAAGATTGCGTCGGCAATAAACGTTTTGATGAGCTTATTTTACACGTTGGTCTCCTTACCGACTTGCTTGTAGTTGAAGCTGAATCCTTTCCTCGTGGTGTTTCCATCACTGATGAATCTCACCCGCAATACATTCCCGGATGAGGTGAATGATGGCGGCAGATAAGTTGTCCCGTCAAACACGATAGTTGCACTTTCGTAGTGACTCGTGTCGTAGATCAGCAAGTAATCTTTGCCAGTCTCCGTCTTAAACTCGGTAAAGTCGAGTCTGACTTTCTTGTTCACCGGAACTTGTATCTGCCACGTGCAGTACTCGTCGTTACCGTAATTGCTGGGATAGTTTGTTGATGTCACTGTACCACTCGGACCATTCAAGAATGCTCCACAGCTCGTTTCTGAAAGCAGAAACATTTTTCCTCATTTCTTAGTTTTTCTTTTAGCCGGGATACCCATTGGCGTTCACTGACAGAGATATATTTGGATATGGTTATTAAGGTACAGAGAAAAGAAGATAAGGATTAAAGACCACAGCGTGGAATGCTGGATTGGTGGAGTGCTGAATTGGTCATGCCGCGCGTATTAACAACTGTCTGGTGGTTTTTTCGGAGGTGATCCTCGCCTTATTCTTGGTTTAATTTGTTATTGTATGTCTTGTATATGTTTTTTTTTTTTATGGAGGGGCAAATAAAACAAGCAAGAGACTATCATGATCTCTTGCACATGATATTGATGATGATGATGATGATGATGATGATGATGATGATGATGAAGACGATAATTTATGGAATTTACTGAAAGAGAAAATATACTAAGACAGTATAGCCACGCACACTTTTGAGAGTGTTCCTTTCTAATTTCATTACTGCTAAAATCCGCAACTTTTGAAGTTGATGGGCAAAGGATGGTCTCGATGGTCAAGAAAACGAGGACACGGCCCGTAATATCCAACAAATATTGTATTACTACTCACGCTCACAAGTGGGCTGTGTCCCTGACCATGTACCATCTGCTTGGCAGGTCCTGGTGAGGTCACCCACAAGTCTATACTGAGGATCACATTCCATCACTACTCTGCTTTGATACGTGAAGGTATCTCCATACCTGACGCCATTAGCCGGTATACCTGGGTCGCCACAGCTAACAACTAGAAACATTATTTTATACATGTAGTTTAGAAAATCGTCATCATCGTAGTCCTAGCTCTCCTCTGGGAGAATAGGACCAAAGTAAAAAAAAGCTACCGAATTAATGTTTTTAGTATGTACCACACAAGCGAATAGTGCTTTCCGCTCATTCTGATGATCTATGATGGCAAGATTATTATGACACATTCTAATTTTTACAACATTTCAGTTTTATTTGCTAGTTTTAATTACTCACTAGTCAGTTTTGGAGGTTTTCAGAGTTATAGTACAAACAAAGTAAATATGGCAGCTGGTGCCTTTTCCTTCGACGTCTTCCACATTGTTAGGTGATTTTCTCATAGGAAAACGATTTTAAACCTGATTCTTGCCGACTTCACGCCCCCTTCGGCTTTCGCTATCACGCTTTCCCGAGGAAAAACCAACTAAAAGAACCTCCAAATTCAACTAATGTTAGCTCAGGACGTATTGTCGAATTTTTACGATCTCTTCAACGAAGGAAAACCTGTCGCAAAGGAAAAGATTCGGTGAACTGTCGTCCCTGTCGGACAATTAAAATAACACAAGAGTCTAACTTACTGGGGCATGTAGGTTGTGTACCAGTCCACTCGCCGTTAGTTTGACACGTGCGAACCGGAGATCCTTGCATGGTGTAACCAACGTTACACGTAAATGAGATGGCGTTGCCATATTGGTAGGACGACGAGTTCTTCTCTCCATTATCAGGTGTTCCAGGATTCCCACAAGAGCGCTCTGTACGTAACATCGTTAGAGAAAGAGAGTGACTAAACATTATATTATGATATCGCCATATTATGTTACTGTTCTTGTTATCATTGAATGAGAGTATACAGCTTGTTTAAACTAGCATCAAGTTGTGACGTCACACCTAGAAAGATTACCTGCACAGTCAAGCAGTCATATCGAGAGGAAATGTGATTGGCCTTTCTTAACAAAAATACAATGATACTCCCCAATATGCAGGTTTGAGTTTATAATTTCTTTTTATTTGCCCTAGTGCTTACAGCAGTGTTTTTTTTTTTTTTTCACTCCAGTTGTTATTTGTGACCTAGTTTCCATTGGCCTTTAAAGTCAGAAGCAAGCTTTATTGTTGCTTTAACCTAGTAACACGTCACAATCCAACGTCGTTCCCAGGGTCTGTTTTCTTCCCACCCCTCTCTCTTGTTCCACGGGGCGGGAAGACCCTGAGGAGGAGATTGGTCACACTCCCGCGCAAGCTTACCACATGTAATCTAAACTCCATGGTGTCATTAGAATGGAAGGTAAAACAATTGTTTCGTCCATGGAAGGCTAACACGGCAGATTGAATGTATTGTGGTATTCTTAGAAAAGGCCTAAGGGGTTCCTATAAGAGCAATGTCAACCGAAAAACATCGACCACTTTAGCTACTACTTTCATAGATCTTTAAATGAGGAAAGTAACTTGATCCATCAGTGTACATACCTAAACAGACAGGTTTCGAACCACTCCACAGTCCATCTCCTTGACAAACTTGACTGTCCTCTCCCTCCAGGTGATGGTCTGGCTGACATGTATACGTCACAGTGGACTCGTACTTAGTGTCGGTTGCTATGTGACGGTATCCACCATAAGGGTCGCCAGGGTCACCACAGTCTACCACTAAAATTTCAAATAAATGGGTGTCTGGCATTACTTCAGCTTGTTCCACGTATAAGTTTACAACGGTTTTTCCTGCTGGAGCTAAATTATCTTACTAGTTCAATGTTCTCTTTATGCTTTCTTGGACATTACAAGTTTTTTTCTACAGGTACAAGAAGTGGCTATCAATGTATATAAGCCATCAAATATTTTCGCTCGTCCCCCAATGGTCTAAGCGCGTCACGTGGCTGAATACTGGGGAATATCCGAGTGGTATTCCCAAAGTTCAAAACCGCGCGTGCCACGCGAAATAGTGGTAGGATAATAAACACAACAGCCTCCATTCTTGAGGCGAAAATATGCTCGGATACTTGTCCGCGGACAATATCTGTTCCCAGAAGCGAACAGAGTTCCGGGAGCATAGCTCAAGGAAACTGTTCGCTTCTTGGAGCAAATTATATCCGCGGAGGAATATCCGAGCATATTTTCTCGTCAAATGGACTGAGACTATTGTTTATATAAAGCGTCTCTGCAATAAACGTACATTCGCAGACAGGGTCCACTTGTGACCATTCTCCTCCTCCTTGACCATCGGAGACGCATGTTCTAAATGAAGAACTTTCTGGAACCATGTTGTAACCAGTGTCACAGGAGATACGTAGTGTGGCGCCCAGTTCATACCGATAACCTTGAACCGCTCCATTTGTAGGGACTGGAACTGGGCTGCAGAAGGCAGCTGCAATTAAGGAAAAAGAAACCAAGCTGATGTTTTGAAACTTAGTCCTCGGGAGGAAATCAAGGTCGAAGTCACCAGGGCTTGGTTTTAGGCGAGATCAAGCCTTGTGAAGAGTTTCGCGGGGTACTGATTTTAATATTTCTTTCTGATATTGATGTATTGCCATGTGATTGGCATGTATTGCCGCGTGGTGTTGCCGGGACAAGTAAGAGGATAATCGTTTTCTTCAATACATTTAACAGGCAGCAAAACCTACATGAACGTACCACGAACGTGTTTCTAGTTAGTGCTTATCGACGACCTCTTGTGAGGATGATATTAAGAATACATTCTGTGCCACTAATGTTGGCAAGGGTACTGGTAACCCCTTACCTTCTAGCTATTATTTTTCTTGTTCCAATGAGAACAGAGGGCGTTGTTTTACCCGAGTCGGAATCGATGCCCACGCGAGACTAGTACTGGACAATTCTCCCCAGAATAACTTGGTATATGAGCATTTAGTTATGTGTTCCACTTGGTCTATCATAACTTACCAATACATCTCGGTTGTGTGCCAGTCCATGTTCCATCTTGTTGACACGTCCTTATTGCATCGCCTACCATGGCGTAGTTCGCTTTACACGTGAAGGATGCCTGGGTTCCAAGAACATTCTTGTCGCCTTCTATTCCAGTTAAGACAACTGGCTCGGCGTTTTCCACTTCACCAATTTCCGCACAGTAAACACCTAAACGTTTCAGGAAGCACTTAATTTCTTGTGTTCTGGATCTATTTTATTCCACTGACTCTTTTTAACTAGCCTAGAGTTGCGGACATGAAGTGCACACGTCAATTTCAAACATTTGTATATTAAACAACATTCTAGCTGTGCTGGTCAAACTTCGCGACGTTTCCTAGAATTTCTTGAGGAAAATTTTGGTGTGTTAGTTGTTTGGTCGGCATTGATGTCGGGGTAAATGTAACAATTTCTAGGACAGGTGGAGTGATTTGCACGACAATCAAGACTCTAGCCGGTAATTGTCTCTAAACTTGAAGCTGTTTCAGTTAAACAGGTAGTTCAAAAGTATACCCCAGGCCCAACAGTTGCATGTAACATGCCAGTTATCCTATATGAAATGTTCAGGCTAGGTTGACATTTTACTTTTAGTTCAGCCGTTAAAAGAGATTATCACGATACAAAAAGGATGTTACAATAGTCCATGCTGTTACACTAATTAGTACTGACCAAAATAATACTGGTAAAGTGATCTTTCAAATAATTCTCTAGTTGGCTTTCTGCGTATAGATAAAGGAATATCATTCCAGGAATAGCATCCAGTATAATAGTTGGATAAAATTTCCTCTATGTTTATTCCCTAAGAACTTGGATTTGGTGTTGTAAGGATGTATTTCTGGTAGCGTGCGTAATTATTTTGCTCAGATACAAAAGATAACATGAAATTGGATGACTCTATCTATAATGTGACTCATACAGTGTTTCACAACTGCTTAAGTTGTGTGCATTACTGCGATGATCAATCATGTCTTCATATCTTTCACCGCAATTAAAATATATGATACGTCATGTATTCGCTTATATTCTTCACCATCTACGGGTATATTCAGTACGAACTCGCAACGTGACCAGCTCCCAGTTGGCTTGATAGCTCAGTTAGTAGAGCAATGCGCCGGTATCGCAGAAGTCATGGGTTTGAAACCCGTTCAAGCCTGAATTTTCTTTCAGGCTTTAATTTCACAAATGCTTATAGGTTGTGTAAGTAACTGCGATGATCAATCATGCCTTTACAGTGTTGATCTGTTGACGTTTTCTAGCCTTCTCTTCTTTTGTTTTCGTATTTTGTCATGAATGGCGAGAGACACTTACGTATGCAGGCAGGGTCTTGTCCTGACCACTGTGCGTCTGCCTGGCAGTACCTTGTGGCTGCATATGAAGCTCTGTAGCCATCGTCGCACGTGTATGTTGCTGTGCTTCCCAAACCGAGGCCAGAGCTCAGTGCCACGTTACCATTGGCTGGGCTGCTCAAGCTGGGACATGTTAATGCTAAGTAACAGAATAGTAATACTTTGATACCCTGACAAGGTCCAAACCTAGAGTTCAGCCCCATTAGCTAACTTGACGTTAAATCTGGGCAATACTAAATACAGTCACGGTATTTTGAGCATTTTTTTGACGCGTACAAAATTAACTCAAAATTTTAGGAGACACAAAACTAGTAGTTTACTAACATAGAAAAACACCAAAGAGAAAACAATAAACCATAAAGAAACAGGGATGGTTAAGGATGGAGAAGATAAACACCGATCAGGAACGAAGAGCTTGAAAAATTTAGGCTAAACTTTTAAAGAAAAAGCGCTATATAAAGCGCTATATATAGAAAAAGCGTTGTATAAATGACTATTTCTTCTTCTTCTTCTTCTTCTTCTTCTTTTTATTATTATTATTATTATTATTATTATTATTATTATTATTAAAGATGCAGAAACCGAGACGTAGCTCCTTATTATAGATAAAAAAATATAGAACATTCACCTTCGCAATTTGCGTTATCTCCGCTTAGAGTGTATCCCTGTCTACAAACGCAATAGAACGACTCGTACGTGTTGACACATGTGTGTTCACATCCACCATTTGAAGTTGCACACTCATCGATATCTAGAATTCCAAGAAAGGATTGATCAAGATGGCCTTAAAGGCATTACCAGAAATTTCAGGGATGGGACTGTAGATAGGGCTCTTCACGGCACCAGTTTTCGCTTGTCCCTCGTGCTACCAACATCTATACATTGTTTTTATGATCTACTTGCTTTTGTGCGTCTCAGAATATACCTAGAGACCGATAATGGGTCTCTGCGTTTAAAGACGGACATCTTATGCATATGAATGATTATGCGCGTTGGTATAATGGCGGACACCAAAGGGTTATTTCGTCAAGACTGACTATCTGTCTTAAGGCATCTTGAACGACGAACTGGGAGCTTGATGGCGCCTGAGGAAGTTCCAATTTTACAACAGACGTGTAAACAACGGACGAAGGGATTACACATCACAAACATGACGTTGTCCCACTGACCTTAGCTTTACCTATCAATGCTCTAAATTCTTATTTGATATCGATAACAACTTTACCTTGGCAACTCCGTTTCCCAGAACCGAGCTCGAGACCACTCGGACAGGAACAAGAGAATGAACCAGCAGAGTTGTGACACGAGTGAGAACAGCCACCGTTAGAAATTGAACATTCGTCAATATCTGAAAGACATCAAGCGATGCAATCAGAACACCTGCCACCTCGCCTCTTACCAATGTGGCCAGGGTTCAAATCAGGCCTGATTAAAGGGATTATTATTTTAGCTGAGAAATGGGGTGAAACGTAAACTGATAACGCCCCCGCCCCTCCCCCCCAACCACTCCCGCTACAAAATGATAACATCTGCTTGAATAAATTTATTTTGCGCCAATATAAACGAATCGAATTGATAGATGGGTGATTTGCCTGGAAGCGTTTCCAAGCTCATGAGCTCAAAATGTGTTCATCCTTTGGTTAACCTACCCACGCATGTGTTGGAATCTTGAAGTTCATAGCCTTGGTCGCAATGACAGACGTATCCTCCATGTGTATTTTTGCACCATTGATTACAAGGGTTATTGGCGCACTCATCCGTATCTAAACGAAAATTAAATTGTAAAAATTCATGTCATACAAATGTTCCTGTAAAGCGGTTGATTAATAGACAGATTCGGTTAACTTGTTTACATCCTTGTTGCCACCCAATTCAGACCACGTGATGATTCACTGGGGGGAGCTACAATTGTGCAAATTGCCACACCCAGGTCATTGCTTGGGAGTATTTACAAACAGAACAATTGTAACCTCCCAAATTAATTATCCGGCATGATCTGATCTGGGTAGCAACAAGGATGTCAATACGTTAACCGAATCTGTCTAATGGTACGTAGTTTTTGATTTCAATAAAATAAACACATAAAAATAAAATCGGTCAATATTCTGAGAAGCACAGCATACAAAGTCGCTTCCTTTTTCTAAGGCAGACTGCTATGCTATTGAACTATATGTTTATGATACCTGAACACTTAGGGTGGTTTCCAGTCCACGCTCCTCCCTGGCATGTCCTAGATGAGGATCTTATGAGAGTATATCCAGCATGGCAGGTGAACGTGATTGTACTTCCCTCATTGTAATTGGACGAAGACTTTGTACCATAAATTGGTGCACCGATCTCTCTACAGTTGGTTGCTAAATTCAAGGTAAATCAGTAAGAGATCGTATTAACAGGTTTAACGCTAGTTTTGGAACAACAAGTAAAATAGGCGTTTATCTCAGTGGCTCTCGTTTTGTATTTGTTAACACAACCCGTGAGACAGATAAGTGACATTGTACACATACAACAACTACAACAACAGCATCTTTATTTTATCAATACAAATACAAATATTATTTCATTTTTAGTGTATTTAATATGTGTAGTATATTTCAGATAAAATAACTGTTGTAATCTTGTTTGAATGTGACTGGTGCCTGGAGGCTAAATGAACCGTTAGGTTTTCGAGTTAGCCTCCAGCCTTCTTATGTCTAGTTGTAAGATAGGAGAGATGAAGGAAGACGTTTACACAGAGTGTAGTTTAAGGGAGAACAAAAACAAAAAAAAGCAAAAATGACTAATTCGTGTGTACGTATTGGTCTAACAGTAAACTATTGTGTTATTGGTTTTGGAAAAGCAAATACGCTAAGCTCTTTTAAATGGGTTCGACGTTCTTTCCAAAGATGCCTTTAATTAAATCGTCTGTTTTCGTATAATTGACCTTATGCGTGGTTGGGTACAGTGAGTAACCTATGCATATCCTATCTATTCTTACCTGTGTCACAAGTCCTTCCTGAATAGCCGCTTGCACATACACACAGATAGTCGTTATATCGGTCAACACAAGTTCCTTCCTGACAAGGTGCAGTGCTACATTCGTTCGTGTTATCGGCAGGTGCGACGATGGCTATGGAGGAAGTAGACACTTAAAATAGAAGCCTTCTTTTAAAACAATGTTAATGCTCTTTTTTAGGAGGGGAGGCGGGGGGGGGATGTCTGAGTACTGTACTACTGTTTATTCCGGTTGCAAAAATTGACGACTTTTCTACTCGATGTACCGTTTTATCTGATCTTAATCTCGCATATCTTATTAATTTCTCACTCAAATATCCTGTATTCCGTTAATTTTTTACCTTAATATCCCTTTGACTTCTGACCTTTGTTGCTGCCTTACATGCTAGCAGGCATAAGGGCAGTAACTAGGTAATCCTGTAACCAGAAAACTTCTAATAAGTCTTCAATGTTCGGTCCTCTAGAAAAATAACTTTGGCTTTGTTTGTGTCGAACAGTTTGCAAAGTTACTTACTCTGTGGGCAGCCATATACTTCTACTCTCATTGAAATGTGTCCATTCCATTCCTGTGGTCTAAACCTTAGATACATGGCTTCAAACACTCTGACTTCATTTCGTACTACCGTGTCCTGGTCAGTGTTACCAGTGAGAGTCTGTAAAACATTAAAATGACGTTGTGTAAACGACGTAGTACATTTAATGCTGATAAAAGTAATTTTATGACGTTTTCAGTAACTAACGTATCCTCATTTTTACTTCGACCAGACACTGGCGCTCAAGACGTCCACTTTTCAACGTCTTCAGCAATTCTAATCTATGTCTAAGTTGACGTTGAAGCACTTTTCATTTGAGTGTCGAAAATTTATTAGTTTTGCATTACTACGCTACACGATTGGATTAAAAGACTCGCGCGATTTTTCATCCAACCAGAACTAAAACCAAAACCAATTGTCACTCACACAGACACTCACACAGGCTTTCCGGCGCTTCGCGTTTACTTTGAGTTTTGATTAGTTCACTGGATTGTATGTGTTCTTTGTGATCGGTCAGAGTGATTACTTTGGTTTTGGTTTTACGACACTCACCTTAAGACTGCTCGATCAAGTTAGTGATAATTAACTAGGTAATTGACTTGGACGCTGACGTAGCACAATTAACAGTTTCCTTTCAAATCACATGCAATTTCAAGTATCTTTTTTCCTTTGTAAATCATCATTAAAAGAATTTTGAAAGTACATCTTACGTCTGGATAGTAAGTCCAAGTTGATCCGTCAGTACTGTATTCCAGTTTGTAGCTCTTCACCCACTGGGCATCGTCTCCTCTGCCTTGAGTGGCCGCACCAGTAATCTGGAAAATCTGGTTAAACTTGATTTGGAGATACTGGTTCTGGTCGTTAGTCAAGGCAGACCAACCTCCGATCTGAGTGGTGACCCCCTGAGAAGTTATCTGAGCTTGAAAATTCAGGCGACCTCCTAGTGGCGCGTGCTGGGAGCTGTATTGACTTGATGCTGTCATATCAGCGTCAGGAATACGCTTGCTTGTCGAGACTCCAAGGCTTTTAAGACAGTCTACACGGTAATAATCATAAGGAAGGTGGAGAGAAAACAAGTAATTCAAAATTATTCTTGACCTATCACTTCTCGGTTCACCATTTTACTACGCCATTTTTCAAATATTCATTCCATTCATCATGAATAATAGTGAAATATTCATGTCATCTATTCAGGTCTATTAACGAAGCACTTGCCTTTGGACGACTGGCTATTACTGCTTTTTATCAGACCAACCCTACTTGTCTAGCATCAAAGGCTTAAGCCAGTTTAGTCAAAAACGACCATTTAGCATAAATCAGTCAATCAGCCAATCAATTTAGTAGTGTCAAAATGTGGGTGATGTTGTCCTCTATATCTGAGTCAGATACTCATGTATAAAGCGATACACAATAAGTAAGAGTAAATAACCAAAATTAAAGAAGGCTCAGTTACAGTGCCATGTTTTAACCACCAAACGTTAGACCAATAACAGCATACGTTAACACCTGAAACTACCTGCCTGTCGGGAACATAATGCATTAATTAGCTATAGGTATGTTTTACTAACTCAGCTCGTAGTAATTATAGCTTGATGAACTTGTCAGATCACTGTCAATCGTTGATTTGCTGCTCAAGTAACATGTGTTGGTTGAGTTATCAAAATCAAAAGACCTGCAGATGAAAGAAGCTTCCGACGAGCATGATGACGCGCAGGCTTCCGGGGACGAGTTATCCACCGTTTTGGCATCGTTTCCAGATATGTAGGACTTGTAAGTCAGGGAGTATTTCCTCTGCTCGGCGGCAACTGAAAGAGATTGAAAGCAAGCGACGGCTTTGCATTATTGTTCTCTTGAAGCTTGCTGTTGGCTTTGGCTACGTATTTGAGCAAAGGCACAGGGTCCCTTTCTAACCAGGCATACAACTGGATCAACACCAGTGAATTGTTGTCGATGCCTAATGACAAGAATATCATTCCATAAGCGAATAGGGATCCTCCTTATTGGGTCACTTCTATTCTATATCATTATAAATCTACTAGAATGTTATCACAAATGCCGTTCGCTGATTGGATACGCTACTCACTATCTATTCTGTTGTAGATAATGAGTAGCGTGGCACCGTGCTGTTGTTATCAAAATGACGGTCGATTTTTTGTTTTTTCGAAGTATCTGTCTGTGAAGAGGATTTAGATTAAGTTTTGAACGACTAATAGATTTACGCCAAAACAATTAGATTATTCGCTCTCGACTTCTTTGCGCGATAGAAATCTCCAGCTCATAATCCAAACCTGTATCTTATCAAGCGGTGAAACTAAGCAAATTTAGATAACCATGCAGTATCCCATGTCTCACGTTTGCCAAAAAGGCGTTCTTTACGCAGTTAGCTAAATACTGTGTTCGCATTCATTAAATACGAACTGTACCAGGTAAATAAAAGGCACTCACAGTCACACGCGTACGATTTGTCCGTTAAGTGGTATATTCCAAAGAGCCTCTCTCTAAAGTCGCTCCAGGCTGCTACGTTTCCCTTTACATGATCGCAACTATATACCAAGTTATAAATGTCGTTAGCAGACAGCATGTAGTCAAAGATGTTCAGCTGACTAATATCGCCGATAAAGTTTTCTTGAGTGTTAAATCCACCACCCAGTTCGTCTTGCTCTTGGCCAAGGATCATAACGCCATCGCCAGAAATAACTTCACCTTGTTGAAAAGCCTGAGAGGAGCTTTTTATTTCAACACCATCTTTGTAGGAATACCATGTTCCTCCCGCGCTCTCCCACGTAACTGCCACGTGATGCCACTGACCATCATTTACTTTCAGTCCCGTGAAGACAGTTTTATTATTTACAAATAGATTGAAGCTGGAATAGTCTTGTAAAGCTAATGCGTTGTCCTGCACAATATCACCCACTTGAGTTGCGTAGGAGATCACTGTTCCGGGGTTGCGGTCGCTGGTACGCATCCAAAATGCGATGGTTAGTGCGTTAAGGTCAGAAATTGGCTTCTTAATCTTGGAATACGACTTGGCCGCTCTGACTTGAAACGACAAATCGTAGTCAGATGAAAGCTCTGCAAGAGATGTAATGAAAATGGTCAATTGTTGGGCAATCATACAATGGAGTGACGTGTTCTCGATGGAGCATCAACAATACTCGCGTCATTGACGTTACGTGTGTGAAAACAGGAACTAAATGGCAGAGGAATCAGTTCTGTGTACTTCCGAGCGCCTTATATTTTGAAATTGTAGTAAGGTAATCTTGGATTAGTATTTTCAGAGTCATTAAAAATTCATCAAGTTTAAACATAGGAAATCGTGACCGTGACGGTGTATGGACACCTGATCTTAATTAGCAAAAACTTTTACCATTATTTTCTCCATTTTTTGTCCTTAGTTTTATTTTCGATTGAGAAGATATATCAAACACTCAAGACAGTGTTTGACTTCATTGCCAAACAGTTCGATGTTCGTCAAAAATACTCCGCTACAAGTCGTACAGTTATAATAATATTAATAGCTCTTAAGTTGATTAAAAATGTAATTAATTTTTTTGTGGTTAATAATAATAATAATAATAATAATCGATATTTAAACAGGGTGACCCCTTCAGTCGCAGGACTGGTATCAACGGGAGCCCTGTATAACGTAAAATAAAAAGAGCATGTATAAATAATATATATCTATAAAAAACTAACTACTTTAAAAGTTAGATCTTGAAGAAATACTTTTCACCTTAATTGTTTTTTTTTGACACTGCATTCCTTCTGCTAAATTATGTTTCTTTGGAGCACCTACTCGATTAACTCCATAAACTATCTAGGTGTTCCACACTCCAGACAATCAACCTTGTATTAAAACTATTCGTCTTCCTTTATCTCCTTTTCTCTCTCTCTCTCATTAACACTTTATTTTTTAATCACAATTGTACTTGAAATTATTTCATTAATGCTATTTATCATTTTCTACAGGTAATTTGTACATATCTATATGCATTCTACTTTTTTCTTGCACGTCTGTAAAATTAAAATTTGTGAGAGTTTAAATTAAAGTTAAATTGAATTTGATTGAATTGAATTGAATCGTATTTTCAACTCTCTTCCCGATGTTTTAAAATGTGGTGAAACACGGTCTTTCGTATTTGGTATGTTACATGATCTGTTAACTCAGTAATAACAGACTAATTACTGGTTCAGATTGAGCGTCAGCCATACCTTCGCTGCAGAGACATTTGGAGTAGGATGGCATGCACTGGCACTTGAAACCAGTTAGTGTATTTACGCATGTGCCACCATTGCGACATGGCTGCCCTACGCAGTGATCAATAGGATTCTCACAGTTGGCGCCAGTGTACCCAACTGGGCATGAACAACTGTAGGACTGTACATCGTCCACACAGGTACCGCCATTCTGACAGGGTTTAGCAGCGCAGTCATCGATATTGATCTGGCAGTTCACACCACTGTATCCTGCCTGGCACTCGCAAGAATAGGTGTTCACGCCAGTAGTGCATACCCCGTTATTTTGGCAAGGGCTTGAGGCACATTCGTCGATGTTAATCTCACAGAATGTCCCACTATACCCCTGCGGACACTGACAGGAAAATGTTCCCGCTTTATCGATGCAGTTTCCTCCATTTACACAAGGAGTTCGTTGGTTGCAAAGGCTGTACGGAAGTTCGCACTCGTTACCAGTATACTCATCGGTGCAAAGACATTTGTAAGCATTTACCTGTACGAGAGAGACATATTAAACGATCCTAGCAAGTTGTAACAGACCCATTCCTTGAAAACATAGATAGAAAATAACTTGTCGTGACACATGTAGTGGAACCTGAATTAAATGGTCTTAAATGGTTATTCTCCGGAAATGACTTAGTGATTGCCTGATGCAGGTATCTCTAAGACATCTTTTATACACAGAGGAGAAGAGATGTTATGTTATATATGATGTTTAAAAAAGCAATATAAATAGTTTGTTGAAACTTTGTAAAGAGGGGCTGTATTTGCTCATAACAGAAAGGTGACTGCTAACCAGGTTTGTCTACAACACTGGTGGCTTTGCACGGCTTTTTTGCGGTACAGAGCAGAGCGCGATACGCGAACTGTAAACTGCTCTTCTAAACCATCTGTCGTGGCGGCCGTGTCGGCTACTACAGTCTTATTCTACTAGCAATTGCATTGAGGCCACAGAATAGAGTATCTAATAAATCAAAGGTACCTTGTTGACACAAGTGGAGTCCAGATAACATGGTAACGCGAGGCACTCGTTAATCTCTACCTCGCAATTCCCTCCTTTGTATCCCGGTGGGCATTCGCATCGGTAAGATTCCTTCGTGTTCACACACGTTCCACCGTTCATACAAGGACTCGAAACACATGTGTCCACCTCTGCAATCGCAATTTGGCATTTTTCCATTAGGTATAAGGGGATTAAGTGTAGCTAAGATTGTAGGCTTGTGTTTTGTAGGCTTCAGTAATGCCACGACCTACCACAGATTAAATACTTTACATCCGGGAAATAAATAGAAATGAATATGATGAGAACACGTACAGCTCAAATTCGTTTCCCTCTAACTTTTAACTTGTGCTGTTCACAAGCAACATGTTCTAAAGAGGAAAACCGAATGA
The DNA here is from genome assembly GCF_964199315.1 of Orbicella franksi. Taxonomy (NCBI): domain Eukaryota; kingdom Metazoa; phylum Cnidaria; class Anthozoa; order Scleractinia; family Merulinidae; genus Orbicella; species Orbicella franksi. The sequence goes on from NC_138153.1 coordinate 8,158,256, forward strand.
AATTGACAATATCACTCGCCTCCCTGTTGGTGTACGCTTCCTCGCGCGAAAGCCGAAGATAAAGTTAGTTGAAAGTTCCTCCTTTGAGTCTCCTTTTGAGTTTTTCGATTGTCTTAAACTCTTTGAATAGGTTGTTCACACGACTGAGTATTAGCGCGTATAGTTGGCTGTACTGTCACGAAGCAATGGAAAACAACAGGGTAGAAACAAATCATGGGTTAACCTGACAAAATCACTCAAATATATCTGATACTATTCCATTAAAGACTTCAAAAGCGGTTGCATGAGCCTATGAAATCAGAATCCTACAGTTTAGAGTTTAGAACCAAACTATTGAAAAAAAAGTCGCACCTGTACAGTAGTCTAAAGAACTTGCCCCAGTGCCGTGTGTAGATTCCTGACCAGGACAAGGTAGACAAGATGTTTGCCCATACTCCGTCTGATACGTTCCAGCAGGACAAGGCAAGCAAGGCTCTACTCCATTGTCTGAGTATGTTCCTGGAGCACATTGCACTAACAAATACAGACATTGTTAACAATCAGCATCTTAAAACTAGGCATCATGGCAAAGATAATGTGTTGTGATGACCTTACGGGGAATACGAGTTACATGTAGAAAGTACACGTCAATGAACTATGGTGTGGGGTGTGAAAATAAGTGAGTTAGTTTGTGTGGGTCAAACTTGAGCTTGCCTCTTATTTTTGGATAAGTGTTGCCCTGATAAAAATTTAGTGGTTTTTGTGCTGTTGTGGTCGGGGTTTATCTAGAATGATGGGAATTGGAAAATATTTCCAGAATAAAGTTCCCCATTTTTCTTTTATCATACTGTGCATGTTTGGAGCCCACCACTGGCAAGACTAGAAGCGTTAGGGAGCTAACCTTTTCCTATATATCGACTTTTAGAACGGCAGTTCACCGAAAGAAAAACAGCAGCAACGCCAACATAAACAACAGAAAAAAAAATTTGAAGCGTGACGTTTCTCAGTTGCGAACCCGGACACTTGAACGGGGTCAAGTTTAAATACTAGGCTGATTTAGCAAGAGAACGGGAACGTCACTTGACGACGGCGCGCGCAGTACAAATACCCAAATATGGTCAAATTAGAACAGAATCCAGGTTATTCCGCGCGCCCTGCAATCGTCATCTGACCATTTTTGGGTATTTGTACTGCGCGCGCCGTCGTCAAGTGACGTTCCCGTTCTCTTGCTAAATCAGCCTACTAACCGTAAAACGACGGCACCTTTTCGGTTAAGTTAAACTTTATTATCCCGTTTAATTTTGATAAAAATTGCGCCATATTACAAACGTAAAACTCGAAAATTCAGGGCAAATTTTGTTAAAGTAATAAGATGCATGCATGTGAGGTAGATTCGTCAAGATCAGCAACAGTATTACTAAAGCCAGTCTATGAATCGTATAATTCGGACATAAGAGGAAAGAAAAAAGCTGAATGAAGAATGTAATACAGGCCTTTCCACAAATACCACCTAAAATCGCCTTAAAATCTTATCAGAAATTTTCAAAAATGCTCTAAATATTTCGAAAAAAAGGCTATGAACACCTGTTATTGTTGTTTAGATAATAAACCGCCTTTCAATAGCCAAGACCAAAATCTCACTTGTGGGAGTAAGAGATCGTTTACAACAGTAGTTCTCTATTCAGTGTTACAGGTGTTGCACTGGTAGTAGAAGGAGTAGTAGAGGAAAAAGATTCAGGATCACGGATATTACCAGCACCCGCCATTTTGGAAAATGACTGCTTTAAGTGCTTTATATCATTCAAGGCGAAAACCACTGAACTGGATTGTTTCTTAGCGTGGAAAAGCTGGAAAACACAGGGCTCACCCCCAAAAGAGCTATAAATATTTCTAAATATCCCTTAATTGTCTAAATATTTTTACATTTTGTAAATATCTCGGAATCTTCTAAACATACTAAAAAATATCCAGATATTTTTGGAAACGGCGTGTAGTTTTTGTCAAACAGAAACTTTTATTGAGAAACGAATTTACTTACTTCCGCAGTCCTCAATTACTGTGGCTGCGCTGATAACAGTAAGAGTTCCCTCTGGACAACTAATACATTCTTTGTTTCGTTGTTCTGATGAGTAGGTTCCAGTGGGGCAGGTGAAGCATTTAGCTATGCCAGTTGAAGAATACAATCCCGGGCCGCATTCATCTGGAATGGTTAAAAAGGTACGTAGTTCATTTTGATTACGGTATGTAACTCAGCTAATGTAGAGGAAAGGTCAATAGGTCTTATGCGAGATTACGTCACACGCTCTAAACACAGAATTTTCCCAGGTACTCGATAGAATACTCGTTAATTGCAACAAGTTCACAAATTGTTATTATTCGACCGCATATCGGATTTGCATAGCTGAGTTAAAACACTGCTGGGAGTCAAAGAGGATTCATCACATGCTGTTGCCGCTATCTGCATATTTTTATTTTCTATGGTTTTAGAATATTTTTTCCTTTTATTCGAAGTGGAAGGACCGCACTTTTGCCGTCGTTGAATGATAGCCAAATATCTCTATGAGACGCACCTGCAAGGAATCATGGTAGTTGTATCCATCAAAACAAATATCCAGTCCAAGATGATGACTGAGTGCAACTACCATGATTCCCTGCAGGCACGTCTCAAAGAGGGAATTAGGCATTGGAAGAAATAAGCAAACAGTTGTGATGCCTCCATGAAATTGTGACAGACCTTCATTGAAAGTACACGTTTTTGTTAGTTCCATCCCTATGTAATGACTGTAACTCTACGAAGATCTGCTAAGTCTGGTAGAGGGACGGAATCTACCCTCCAAACCCGGGGGGGTACTTTGAGAATTTCTGGGTGGGGATGTGCCGCTGGGACCCTGGAACCCCTAGCCTATACCAGAGCTAGTTCAGCTGAATTTTGCTACCCTATGCTAGAGTAGACTCCCCAAATCCCCCCATCTATCGACACTGTTGAGGCTGATTTACGTAAATTTAAGCTTTCCGGTTTGAGTTTTTTTTATATATATATTTTTGAGAGGCAATTCCTGGTTTCCTTGGTCTAGAGAAAATCTTCAACCAACTAGTCAGTTTTGTGAAAAATGATACCCTATTCTAGACCCAAACGCTCTGATTTACATACCCTATCCTAGAGTAAACTGCTTGAAAACCATACCCTTCACAGCGGCACATACCTATATAGCCCATATGTGGCAGTGCCCCCCCCCCCCGGGCCTCCAAAGCTTCAAGTAAGAGGGATGACGAGATGACAACGTCATATCACGTAATGTATATGAAAATCATGTCTTTCAGAAGACGGTTGCCATGGAAAAATCCACTTCCGAGTATATTGGAAATTACCAAATTGTTTCCAGATAATTTTCAGATGAAGTCGCAAGGTTTCCCTCTTTTTGTTTCAATATTTTAAGTCAGCTTGGAGCATTTGTCCCTATTTCCAGTCTGAATAGAGTTAAACTGGAAAGCGTATGTAACTATTCCATAAAAGTTAAATTTAAAGTCTTTGAGGCATTTTACACCTTTTTTTAATGTGAGCAGTAAGACTACAATCTTTTTATTTTTCGAGATCGTCACATCTTTATAGTGGCGAGGGATGGCGACGTGAAACGTTTTTATCCCCCCGTATCATTTCCACTGACATTCTTTTAAAGAAATCCAAAAGGAGTAACTTTTTAGCGTTCAGTTTAGCTTCCACTGTAACTGTGAAATTTGTAATTGTAAACTTTGGAATGTAATTATTCTAAAGCACTATTGAGCTAAATGGAAATAGCACTATATAAATAAACTATTATTATTATTATTATTATTAAATATTTTTAAAAAAACAACAACGCTTTTCAGTTTTCGGAACATGTTTCGATGTTTCAAACTTCATCATCAGCCATAATGATTATATAAGGTTTACAGAAGGATCGTTATCATATATGTAACAGCCTATACAATGAACCAGTATCTGATGTTGCAGTATCTACATCCTGGTTTTGATCTTTTTGAGATAACCCTTAACAGACTTATCAATTAGCCAACTTGGAAACAAATTACGTTTCAAAATAACAGAAAGGTTTTTGATGTCATTTTGAAAGCCCTGAGTAGTGTTGTTAATTTTGTAGGCTCTGTCTACAGTAGGTGAAACCAAAAGGCATTTTCACACACGTGTTAATGAACATCTTTTTCGGGACAAACATTCCCATGTTTTTAAACATCTCAATTGTTCTAAGCATTCTCGAGACAATTGTGATGCCTCCAGTTTTAAAATTATTGATTTTGCTAAGACTTTCTCACAACTTAAAATCAAGGAGAGTTTTCATATTGAAAGGTTAAATCCAGAACTCAACAAACAAGTTGAGCATGTCAATTTATCTTTACACTTTTAAATGTATCTGTTTCAGCTTAGTGGTTTTTCACTATTGTTCTTTTCAAATTTTTATTTGTTAGTTTAAATAAGTTTGCATTTTACGTTAATTTAAATTTATAAAGGCTCATTGTATAGGTTGTTACATATATAATAACGATCTTTCTGTAAACCTTATATATTCATTATGGCTGATGATGATGTTTGAAACATCGAAACATGTTCCGAAAACTGAAAAGCGTTGTTGTGTTTTTAAAAATATTTATTATATGGCTTTGGCTTGCGACCGATATAACGCTCGCTCTGATTGGCTAAGAGCGAGATCTGAGCAGTCATTATGCAGCCGTAATGCCCACGGGCCGATTACGGATTATGCAAATTAGGAGGAGCCCGGTTCTGAAAATTTAAGCGCATTGAAGCGATGAAAGCCGATTAAAATCAGTACGAGAATGTAAGTGGCTAAAAGTTTAGAGATATTTCTTTAAAAAAATTTATATAGATGACTTACCAGCCGGTAACCTTGGCGGGCATTAGTGAAAAACAATCAAAGTTTTCCGAGTCTTAAGTAAAGCTAAGTGAAAAACACCATCGGAAGATCTGTCATGCATCCTGAGCAGAACACCACGAAGAAACTTATAAGTTATCATCTTAGTCACAGCAATTACCAAAGTATTGAACTTTGTCAAAGTTCTCATCAAATAGATTCCCTCGCTTTGACACAAGCAAGTGTAAATCAGCTTCCAGGATCATCAGATGTAAACAATCGGGCGGTTTCTGTCGGTAGCAGTGTTTCTGATAACTGCAGACGTTCACAAAGCTTGAAAAGTTCATCCATAAATCCCAGAATGAAGATGGCGAAAATATGTTGTCGAAAGCGAATGCAAAGATCGAGTTAAGCTTATTTTGAGCAGTGCATTCTGAAGCATTAGTATTTTCTTTCACCGAACGACGGTTGGTTTGGACAATTTTGAAGCACTTGCTGTCTTTTCTATATGCGTTGACGTTTCGCCACAAAAGTCGGAAAAACTCCCCCATCAACTTGTGGTACCACGATACTAAAATACGTTTTTGAGGCTGTGACAGTCACTTTTCCCGTAAAGAAATAAGTGTTTTTAACGGAATACGTAATACAGTGGCGAAGTTCACTGACTGTGTAGTTCTGCCCTGGGTTTGAGACGATGAATGAATCGGTAAACGCGCGCATCGCCGGATGTAAATTGACGACTTCGATCGGCTCGAATGATTTTTTTTCTTTATTGATGAGCCATATAATAAACAACTTAATAACCTCGACCGTTCGGTCGTTACGGGAAAATCTCAAACCTCGGCCTACCGTATTGACCTCGCTATCGCTCGGTCAATACGGCAAGGCCTCAGTTTGAGATTTTCCCGTAACGACCTCACTCTCGGTTATTAAGTAGTTATTACAACACTTGTGCTATCAAGACCCTTTGGTATTATTATTATTATTATTATTGTTATTATTATTATTATTATTTTAACTTAAGATGGTACATAAAAAATTTAGACTGTTTCGCCTTTATAAGTGATTTATCAAACAGTTGCGACAGGCAAAGACAGAAACAAATACCTGTACAAGATGTAAAATTGTGTTTCCTTGTTCCTAGAGTCCATGTCCCTTCTGGGCAGTCCTCACAGCCTAGAGCTCCTTCATTGGGACTATACGTGCCTTCTGGGCACAACAGACAGTCATCCGCGCTCTTGTCGTAATACGTTCCCACAGGACAGCGGGCTAAAAAGAAAACTCCTTCGTTGTTTATGACGTTATAATAACGATCTATACATTTTCAATGATGAGTTATAGCAGCAATGGAACTGCGCTCAAGCAGGTATATGAATTTTACGGTGGCAATTAGCAAATGGACTAAAACATCGAAGGATCACTATACGAGAGAGCTAATCACCAGAGTACCAAATACTGGCTGGTTCCAGCACGAAATTTGCAAGATAACTCTTATCTACTTATCAGTAACTTGACTGTCACTAAATATATGTTTTTCTTCTCTCTCTGAAAATACTGGCGGCTTTGATAATGAGACATGTTAAATGTCATTTGTGTTACTTTGTGTCTAGCTGTCGATACCATTCAAGTCAGCTAATCGTTTATGTAAGAGGCCACGACGATAGCTATGGCAGTCCATGTAAGTAACAATTCATCTCTCCATATAACAAAAGCAAATACAATTGTGTGCTTACTGCATTTTGTTATTGATCCTATGTCTTTGTTGCAACTGGTGTCACTCGATTCACATTTCCTCACCACGGCACCGTCTTCTGAACAATAAGCTTCCACCGGTCCGAGGTTTATGTTTGCAACGTTGTAATCTTTTAATTCGAGTCCTGATGATGCCTGATATTCTGACCAGTTAACTGTTTCGAAGCCTTCATAGACTTCTGTTCTCGACTGCTCGTTATCTGCCTTCTCTTGATTGAAGGCGTCTTGCCCTGCTTGGTCATTGGTACCTTGCTCGAGGCCAGTATCTCTCTTGATGTAATTATAATTGAAAGTCACCTTGAAATCAGACGTGAATCGAAAGTTTGTCAATAATCACAACCAAGATTAGAACGACGTGCAGTTGTCCAGCTATACAACAGAACATCACTTGATTGAATGAAGAAAACGCGAAGAAATGCATGAAGAAATGCATATAAATAACCAGAAATCAAATGGATCCCACAACAAGTACGACGCTTGCTATGGGTTGTTTCACTGTACTTGGTGGCGGATCCATACCTTGAGCTAAGAGAGGGGGTGAGGGGGGGGGGGGAGGCGGTTTTCTTTCTTTTGCCCTGCCGGCTTTTCTTCCTTCCGTGATTTCTTCTATTTTCACCCAAAATAATGGAGGTCCTCTAGATCCGCCACTGAATTACTTCATGTTAAAGTAAACAGAACCAACGGTATGTTAACGTAAACTAGTGGCCCGTTGCCTTTGGCCATGCATAGTGAGCTGTGCATTAAAATTATGAGATGCAGTATGCAGGCATGGGAAATATTAATAATGAAGTACTCCAGTTAACGTATTGGCCTTAGTTTCAGTTCAAGCCTAAGACATCAAATCCCATCAGGATTTTAATAATTACACGCACGTAGAAAACTATCATACCTCTCTTACAGAACGTCTTTTTCGTCGCCTTTCTGCGGCTGAAATATCTCCACAGTATACTTCCACCGTTTCCTCGTTGCAATCGTCGGGTTTGAACGTGCAGAAAAATGGAGGGACTTCAGCACTAGTTAGAAGGCCAAGGAAATTCGACGTTATGTTGGCTTGTACGTTTGGGTCATTGCAATCTCCATCGTAGTAGAAATTTGGACTCATGTTAATCATGATCCAACTGGGATTCTCAGTTACTGTTGTTGCAGAAAAAAAAAGCAAGTAAGGAAATAGCTGATCAACTGGAACAGGAAAAAAAAAACATTGTCTGTCCACACTGGCCTGTGGCGGTGAACTCAGTCTAGCTCACTTCTCAACAACAGTGCAATCGATTGAGCTGACAATGATATACGGCTAGCTATGATTCAGATGTGTTCCTACTCTGATAAACTTCAGCCTAAGGCTAAATGAGCAATCTTAGAACCACATCTACTAGAATTCTTTCTTTTCTTTTTATCATGTTTATTAGGATCAGTAATTGTTATCTAAACCCTGCTGCGGTTTGAAAATTAAAAACAATACAGGAGAGATGAATTAAGGTAAATGCAGGTAAAGTCTGCATACAAGCCAAGTGGCCCATCAGGCCGGAGCCTGTAGCATGAAGCGACTGGGGTATTTCTACTCCCCCATGGATGGGATGCTAGTCCATCGCAGGGTTACCCCAAGCATTAAGTTCGCCGGTACATTTATACACCTAGGTGGAGAGAGGCACTGTGAGAGTAAAGCGTGTTGCCCAAGAACACAACACAATATCCCCGGGCAGGGTTCGAACCCAGACCGCCCGATCTGGAGACTGAGACATGAGGCCACCGTACCTCCCACAAATAAAGGATATTACACGGTGGCGAGAAAATATGAATTTTATGTTCTCATGGCAAGAACATAAAATTCATATCTTCGAGCTAACGTGTAATGTTCTTTATATTCTATAGACATACTGATGACGGCGTTTTTGACGATTTTCCGAAGATTTCCGAAAATTCCCCAAAACTTGTCCGAAGATCACACGAACGTTGCCGAACATTTTTCAAAAAGATTGCCGAAGACTTTCGAGGAAGACCGGAAGATTTTTCGATCATACACCAACGAATTTAAGACTATTTAAGAGACAGATTTGATATGAAAAACGCTCTGATTTAATAGTCAAAAACCTATGTTTTATCAGAGTATAAATACCTCTTACTAACCGAGTTCGAGGTCCGTACTGTCCCGCTTTATCTGATCTAAACGTGCTCTACCCCATTAATATTTCCCCTAAATTTCTTACATCCTATTTACTTTTTACCCAAACATCCAGTATCTTGGAAACCCCTACTGGGCCTCACTGATGAACTGATAAAGCTGATCAAGATACACGGATCATAATCTTTTCACCTGATACTGTCTATCGTTTCTTTTTTTTTAAATACACGACCTCCAGTTTAGCCACAGAAATGCGTAAAATGGCTTTAATGTCGGTTACATTTTCACTTCCTACCCACCCTACCCCTACCCGTTAGAATGTGCATTTGTCAAATGTAACGCAATCTGTGGAATAATGGCGGGTGCACAACAGATCAAAACAGAACTGAGCTTAAACGAGTTTTTGATGAGAATCCTCGATTGAGAGGAGGATTTTAAAGGCTGTTAACAGACTTCTGGGTCAGTTAGGATGTCAGCAAATTGTTAAACTTCTTGTAAACGGCGGCTTATGAGACGAAAGACAAATAATATTGATAGATGTTATGAAGCGGGCTTCGGAGAGTTAAAATCTGCTTAACTGTGGCGATGTCTGAGAGTGATTTCGTACGCTAATCACCGAAAATGTGGCTGAAACATACTGGATATATTACATGAGGCATCGTGGAACATTCAGTTGTCGACATGTCGCGAGGTAAGTGGAATATATCATTATTTTCTCTGTGCATCGTTATTTTCACGTTATTATGCTAATTAGGACGGCGGTCTTTGTTGACAAAAGCACAGCTTAAACTTCTTCTTCTAACATTTTGCAGTTTCAACTGCCCCAAAATTTTATTCCATGTTTTTACAGGTGAGACATTGCTCTTTAAGTGGAGGGTAGTTTTGGGATCTCAAGTGATGTACTTTTGGCGATATTTTCCTTTAAACTTCGCCTTTTTTATGGCGCTTTATGAGTAGTCCGAAAGGGAAGAAATTTAAAAAATCAGGTGATGATCAAATTGCCAAAACAGCCTCTCAATGTAACAAGAAACATTTGCTTGTCTCGAATAAAGGGTTTTTACCCGGATTTATATCGTTTTCTTTGTATGGCAAATTGTTAAAAATGTACCCTAAAATGGCCGCTGAAAGCCCTCTCAGAGGGGCAAAACCAAGATGGTGGCCCCAGCGCTAAAATACGAATCGAATTGAACTGAAAGTTATACTTTTGTGAATCACTTATCTAGACCATTCATCTGAGAAAGTTTGAGGAATTTGATTTCATTCTGGTCCAAATGGCCATAGTTGAAATTTACAGAGGGCGCCTCTTAAGTCGTTAGCACGCTTTATTACACAATTTAAAGTACAGCTGTAAAAGAAAGTTTTAAACTTTCACTTGCTATAAAAGTTAGGAACACTTGGCGATAAATACGAAACACTTTGGTAACAAAACCAACTTGAAATTTTAGCGGGCCGTGCAGGAGAATACGGCCCGCTAAATTGACCAATCACAGCGCGCGCCCTAACTGAGAGATATAATAAAACATTGTTTTGTTTTATTACATCTTGTTTTAAAACAGTGTTTTATTGTTTTTCGCGTGTAAAATCTATATCATAAAGCAAATGAAGAAGCCTAAGCCGTGTATTACACGGACACTTGAGAACACTCGAGAAATGTAGAAAACACTCGCCTGCGGCTCGTGTTTTTTACAGTTTACCTCGTGTTCTCAAATGCCCGTCGCGTTTTATCACAGTGTAATAAACGGCATAGGCTTCTTTATTTGTTAAGTAAAACATTCGTGTCTATAATAAAATGAATTACTTCTGGTGGTTAAAGTCAAAACAGGACGACATCCTTGTGCAAGTGTGCTATAGGCCCTTTGCAGCTAAGCCATAACGTGACCTGTTTTTCATAAAATTATGGGCTACAACTTAAAGAATGCCAGAAATGGAAAGAGCGCATCGAAAATATCAAAATGGCCAAGTTTGAGGCCCCCATCATTAAAGAAGGAGATTTTATGACGCTCCAAATTTTTAAGAGGCAAGGCCTTGCTCTCCAGCAACATTTTCCATACAAATCCTCTAAATTTTCCGAAAATTCAAACTGTCGTATAAACTTACTCTTTAATTCCACGGGCCTCAAACTTGGCCATTTTGGTATTTTCGATGCGCTCTTTCCATTTCTGGCATTCTTTAAGTTAAAGCCCATAATATAAAAATTTTATAGGAAAAATTTGGTCACGTGACCCCAGCTGCAAAGGGCCTATTACGGAACCATTCACCTAACGTACCTGCACAATCTGGCCAGGGTAAATCAGTACTGTACTCTTGGCTTGGTAGAGCGTAAAATTGCCATACTCCGTCTTGGCAGAAGTAGTACAAAGGAGGGTTGAACACGAAGTCGTTGCCACTTTGACACTGCACCTGGCAATATGTGTCTTCTACAATCGTGTTGCAAGCCAAGGCACCATTCTCCGGAGGTTCATATAGTGGACACGTCAATTCTTCAAAATAAAGTTGGGTAATAAAGGTAATGATTTGAAAAAAATGAACCTGAAACCTAAAGCTTGCATTCTTGTGATGGAGAGGCCATTGAAATGCATAAACTCTGTGTTGTTGTTGTTGTTATTATTATTATGATTATTATTATTATTATTATTATTATTACTAAGAAAATGAGAACTCATGGTGAACTAACAGGGAACTGGTAAAATACCACTGAAACGGTGAAACTACAGAAAGCTAAAGAGGGCCCATATTAACTCGTGAGAACTCCGTCTCCGGGATAGGAAAATCTATCGAAAGGACTTCATCTTGCAGAGAGATACATGCCATGGAGATCATGGAATACTCGCGG
>NC_138153.1:8177300-8299800 GCF_964199315.1 Orbicella franksi
GAAACATTATTCCTTTAAGGGCCCATTAACCGATCTTTTCGAGCCGTTGCTAAGGAACATTTATTCTCATATAACCTCATCATTTTTAGTTACTTCAGAGTTATTTCATGTGTTTTAACTTTTTCATGAACAGAAACAATAGTGATGAGGTAATCAAGCCACGCCCACGGTCATGTGACTAATACTAAAAAAAAACCAAAGGCTCCCAGGAAAATTACTTTATCGGGATTTTTTTCATTGGTTTAATTTTTTAATTTCAATCCTCATTACGCTATGCATAGATTTTGTCTCATTTCTAAAAGGTCAGATTTTGAGATAATTTCAAAATATTAGAAAGTTCGTAATTTTCTGAAAAAAAGCGTGATTTCCAAAAAGGAATGCATAGCTATGTTACCAACGTTGGTTTTAATTGGAATCCGTCAAAAAAGGCCGGATTTAATGAAAAACCGCGTTTCCTTTAGCATTTGAAGAAAGCAGAAGTGCGCCCGATATACATTGGGAGTTACCCTATCAGCACGCACGCAATTTACACTACCAGCGCACATCGGTAAAATCTAACAAAGCCACACGGAGTTAGTTTTTCTCTTTCTATTGTTCTTGTTTTTCTGTCTTTCTCTTATTTTGTCTTTGCTTGTACTTTTTTTACTTTGCATTTTGTGAAACACAAAGAAAAACATCTAAAATGTAAGCGAATTTGGAAGTTATAGAGTTGTTTTTATTTTCCGCGCTCAGGCTGACGTGAGTAACCGAAAGTGAAATTTCACCTCCTTGGCAACGCGCGCGAGCGCGTATAAATCGGTTAATGGGCCCTTAAAGAAGTTTTGAAACGGTTTATCCATCTTGAAAAGTTTAGGTTAAATTTTTCAAATTCGTCGTTTGTAATCCGTGCAATAATCTTCTCCATCCTCAACCATCCTAGTTCCTTTATGGTTTATTATTATCTCTTTAGTATTTTTCTACATTTGTAAACCACTATTTTCAGGTGTCCTTCAATTTAAGGGCAATTTTTTATTTCTTTGGGCAAGATAATTCAAAATACCACTCCTTGACCCTTTGGTACTAATCTCTTTTGTGTATGTAATGTTTGTCCACATACCTGGACATGTCACAACGTTCCCACTCCAAACCATAACGTCATATTCATCAATGGTGCATGTTCTAGTAGAACTCCCGGTCAGTTCGTGTCCTTCGGAACACTGAAACTCGCATGTGGATCCGTAAGTGTTGTAGCAGTTTCCTACGGTTTCTCCATTTTCAGGGGCAGTCAGCGTCTCACAGATACGTACTGTTTGAACAAGTAGAGATGAAAAACAAAACCAAACTTATCATTTTGTTTTATCATTATTTTAAAACGAACTTTAACTTTCTTTTCTAGGTCAACATGGCATTTTATTTGTCAATGTACTTTATTTTATTGATATGATACTTTATCTACTTTCGTTTTAACCAGTTGTACATTTTAATACCATAGGGTAAATTATTTTATTTATTGTATTACATTTTATTAGTTACTTGTAGGTCCACATCAGCCTCATTGGCTGCCAATTTTGCAACCTGTTTCACTAAATAAAGTGATGATGATGATGATGACGATAATGAAGATGATCATGATCGTGATCATGATCTTACACCCATCTGTTAATCCTCAGACGTTAACGCAAACGCATGCCCCACATCGAAGAAAGCGTAAGGGGTAGGGAGGTGTGAGTGGATGGAACCCATCGCCTGTATTTTCTTTTCAATAAGGTTATTTGCGTTTAATCAGGATGGCCCTCGACTAGCTGGTCATGGTGTCGTCTGACGTCACGTGAAGTTCCGTTCAAACAGGTACTAATTCTAAAATGTTGATAAAGAAATTGGGAGACTGCCAGCGGATAGGTTGGCTGCTATAGTAGCCTTGAATAGCGCTGAATTTCACCCGCTGTTCCTAACTTTAAAATTTTCACTGAATTATTATCGAAACTTGTTTTCTCTCAGATCCAGTCTTGCTCAACATTATTTTTCAGTCAAATATGATTACTCCCTGTTTTGAACCTCTCTCGGTCCACATAAACTATATAGGCATACAATAATAACAAAGAGAAACTACAAAATTGTACAACACGTGGTTTGGCCTTCATTATTTGCTAATCATGTAGAAGATTATACGAGTACATAAACATTTGAGAACATTTACGAGGGAAAGTGAGGAGTTCCCTCATTTTCTTTTGGCATTTACAACCAAATAGAAAAGCTTTTGAACAAAAAAAAGCAAACTTGTAAGTGACCATTGGAAAAAATATTGGAACATTGGCATTTTGATTTCGTTAAAATTAAATCATTTTCACTTTAACAACGTGTATGCCCACGAAAATACATAAAGTCAGTAAAAGACCACCTACCTCAAAATAAAAATTTAATTAACAACCAAATTGGTTTACAAGAACACATTGATAATTTCTCGTGAATCTCCTTGTGCGTTTCCAGGCAAAAGGGCAAGATTACTTTTACAGCTAGGCCTATAGTGTAGTAAACCTATGCAATACTTTCCACTGGCATACCATGAGCGTGATATTCCAGAAGTAATATAGACGAGTATGTATACAAAGAAAATCAGGTCAGCAGTGGGATATTAAACAATTATTGAACGAGGTTTTTTTTGTGATATCCAGAATGATCAAGGTCGAGGCTGATAACCCTTACCGAGACCTTGATTATTCTGGATATAACAAAAACTCAATCTAATGATTGTTTTATTATACATTGAACGAAAAAACTGGAAGTCATGTTTTCGCTTCTTCACTGACGGCAAGCAACACAAAGCGCGCGAACTTGACATAATTACCCGTAACCTTGAGTGTCCTTGGCATGATTATTGTATAATCTGCAGAGATGACGTCACAGGCGCTGATTTCAAAAATTCACCGTACGCTTTCGACCAATCAGAAAAGAGATAGTGAGTTTGATGTATAATAATCATAGTAATTGTATGCCAAAACAGGATATAATGATTTAGTTTCAAGCCTTGCTAAGTCCATAAGAAGTTCTAGACAGAGAGCATAGAAAAATGGCATATTACTTCGACACGTTACTCTTTTGAATCCCAGTTCTCCGTCTGGGTTTCCAGATACCCACTAGAAAATCACTTAATAAGTTCAAAAATTATTGTGCTGGTAACTTATGTATGTCCCAAAACATTTCGTAACCGTTCTTTGGTTGTCGATTTTGTTCGAAATGTACTTTAAGTTTTTTTTTTCTTTGGTATCAGGGTTGGTCTATAAGCTTTAATTTACAGAAAGTCAAATTTGAGAAAGATTCAATTCTTGTATTTGCTATTAATGTTTGAAAATTCAAGCTACAATTTGACTTAACTAAATCAAAAAAATGCCAGGCTAACGTTGCCAACTAGACTTTCTGCAGCAAAACTTGGAGGTTGCGACGAATATTGGTAAAGCTTCGTGGAGTCTTACTCGAGAGAGAATCGCAGAAATTTAAAATGGAGCACTACCATTTCCATAAACCAAACGTAATTCAAACGTATACAGCAGCAGGCAAAACCTTTCGATGGTCAAGGTAATATAAGAAGATTGAGTTCCTGCATGTAACCAGCCTTAACCGGCCGAGAGCCTATCAACACCGCTGTTAAGAGAAGACGCTGGAAATGGATTGGTCTCACACTAAGGCGTGGTGAGAGGAACGTAGCGCGCCACGGGCTGAATTGAAACCCACAAGGCACACCGAAACGTAGACATAAAGTTACGTGGCGCAGAAGCATCCAGAAAGACCAGGGCCGGGTTGTTCAAAGCCTGATTAAGGTGATTCCTCACATTTGCATTGCGCATCCTTACTGCACATAATTTATGGCGTCATTAGCGCGCGTTCGTCCACGCGCACATTGAAAACATGGCGGATTTGTCTTGATATTGAGTTCCGTCACTTGAAAAACTGGCTATAGCTCACTAACGAACTCGGGCACCCCAAATTTTTTTCCAGTCATTTTAATCAACTAATCATAGCAGCTGCACTGTAGTCTTTTCTATTTTGCAGTTTGATAGCCGTGGCAAGCAATTTGGTTCCAATATTTTAACAAGGATTCAGCTGTCTGTCAAAATCAAACTTAAAAAGTTTATTTGTGTCCGACACAAGTATTGACTGTAGTTTGAGGCGTGTTTTCATGAGTCTGGGCTCACGAAGAGTTTACAATAACTTGGAATGCGTTCTTGTAATAAGCATTAAATACTGCTAAAATGGGACATTTTCAATGCCTCACTGCTCATTAACGAGCATGGGCACCCCCCCCCCCCCCCTTTTTTATTTTATAATTGAAGTTCTCATAAATATTCAGTGGACAAAGTTTGAACAAAAATCTATTGGCAGTTTTATTTCAGGGGAATTACCTTAAGCTAACCCAGGATTAGCGAGAATTTTGATGCGAGTTTTGTAACTTTTAGGTGAGGTTTTCTGTTTATACTGTTTGTCCTTCAGTTTTGAGCTAGACTAAGCTCAGACTACACAAAACGTAAGCAGTAAAAAACAATTTTATGCAAGAGAAATTAATACTTCGGTTAACTTATAATCCTGGGTCAGCGTTAACCGACTTTCGAACAACCCGGTCCTGATGGAGGTCAACAGTTGGTGCGAGGCCAAGAGTGGCTCAAGACCGTCAGAGATGGAAAGTCACGGTAGAGGTCGCGCGCCCTATGACCCCGATGGTACAAAGTGGAGTAGACCAGCTTCGATGGCATCTGCATATCTTTAGCCTAACTATGGCAGCTCGACTCTTATCATGTCTTAACTTACTTGTGCATTCCTGTCCATTCTCTGGTGATCCACTCCATCCTGTGAAACAGTTGCAGGCAGAGATAGATGAGCTGCCTTTATTCGTGTGACCAGAGTTATCAGGGCAAGCTGTACACTCGTCTGCATAGCCAAGGAAATCCTTGTAAGTTGATTCCGGACATTCTACGAAACAAAAGCAAACAAATTTAAAATTAGCTAATATTACTGAGAGATTCAAAAGTATTTTGTTCACATGTTATTAAATACATCATTATCAAATCTATCTTGAATGCTCGAGGCGGCGTCGCTGTTAGCATGATAACAGTGAGAACTGGGCATCTAGCTAGAAATTCTAAAAGATTTGCATGCAAGAAAATTGACAAGCGCATCGACAAGGGCATACATCGACCTACTGAAATATTAACAATTGTGTTATTAAACAATTAACTCTTAGGATAAAAACTAGAGATAAAAAACGACGTTTCGATCTCGCTGAGATTATTTTCAAGTTTAAAAAAATAAAGTGATTAAAGTTCTTGCGTATATGAGTAAAATTAAGAAATGGGAATTTGAAAAGTGGTAAAAATATGTAAATATACTCTGAACGTTACAAAACGTAAGTGATAAAAGGTAAAATTAGTCTATAGGACTATGTCAAAAAGATATAATAATTGTGAAATATAAAATACTCTTCGCTATGAAAACAACTTTGCGCGGATAGAGTCAGACTGCTTGGTCAGAGTTGACTTTAGCACTTTTATAAAAAAGCATCTCATAAATTAATAGGCAGTTAAATTTGCTCTGGCGTTTCCGTAAGGTCTTAAATCAAAGATCTCTGTCACTTGGGTACCTTCCACGTTAATCTACAATTGAAACATGTTTTGCAACAATATGTTTTATCCAAGAAAGTAAGCAAAGTAAGTTCTTTCTCACCGTTACATTCACCCACATATCCAGACCCTGCATATCCCTTCGGACATGCGCACTTGTAGTCCCCGTACACCAATCCACAGGCACAAGTGGCGAGGGCGTCACAGTTGTTGTTACATTTATCAGCGGTCACAGATTCTATTTGCCACACCTCCTCATAAGGATCTTAAAAAGAACGAAAAAGACTTGCTTATACCTGTGACGTGTTACTTTTATTCTACACTACCTGTCTTGAACTTTTGCCAGGTTTATCTTGATTTCTATTTGAGATGGTATCGAAAATGGGGTAGGCTGTCTTTGATCGATCTTTTGTGGCTTAATGAGGTGCAACCTTTTTATGTTGCTGAACTCAGCGATTTGTGTTTTATCAGTCGTGCTGACAAATCTCGAGAGTTGGCCCTGGAGGCCACAAATTAAGTCTGTTACATTTTGTGAGTGAGATTTAAATCAGTAAAATTTTGAGATTTAAAACCCCTAGAAGTAATGAAAGTCATCAGCAATTTCATGGCAACAAAACTGTTCCGCGAGCTCGAGTGGTCTGGTTCTAACTTTCAAAGGTCGTCAGCTGTCATGCAGAGATCACGTGCCAAGAGAAAATTCTTTGATGACGTTGCTTTTTCACTAATAATTTAACGAAGGCACATGCTGTCAACTTGCCCTGTGTCCGCCCAGCTATACCGTTCACGGCTTGCGAAAAACAAATCCGTTCACTTGGTCTAAACTATATTTTACTCGACTATGTGATTTTTTAACCGTTAGGAAGTTCCTTTGCAACCGGCTAAATGCCGTTAAATGCATGCTTGTTTCCCCGAAGATATTAACAGGAGAAACGTAAATTGCCATTGCCACTCACTTTTTTCTCTAGGATGGCCTGCTCTTAACTGCCTCTTGTTATTCCTTTGTTTAAAATAATTTTATACTGTTCTTAGCACTCTTTTTAAAAAAAAGAAAGTGCAACATTTATCCCTCGATCTCGTCTCGGAAAAAAGCAAAACAATCTGTTTCCCTAGCGATCATTACGTAATGAACTATCTTTAATTCTGTGGAGTTGGTGCGGACTAATATACAAGTAGAATGTAAATGACTATCACTCTCAGTTAGAAACATTTTATTCTTAAATACTGTGAAGTATTGAGCATGAACACTCCTTTGAAAAAATGAAAATGGAACAGTGATTGGGCCTTACGGTATGCCTTTCGACAAAACACTTTTAGCATGAAGCTAAACACACCTTGGAAATTACATCACTGACTCCTCCTCCACGAAAACAACTAACATGCACGCAACGCACGTACGCACAAACATAAATATATTTGAATCTAATCATTTTTTCCTACTCAAATCAAAAACTTCTGAAGATTGTGTTACCGTTTTCGTGTGTTTTATGGATTAACTAACCAGACCACAATTGTCCCGTGAAGAAATGTTCTTTTTGTACTTTAACGACTAAAACAGGAAACCGAAAATGGAGAGAAAAGAAAAGCGACTGAACTCTTCAGAAATATCAAGTAATACACAATGAAACTAGAAACGGTGTCTGATTCCATTGGGTGCTCTCTCAAAGGAAAAACAGTTTCGATTATCAGTTTTCTTTGTAATTAAAAAACGGAAAAAGTTCATTAAAGGAAAATTTAGTCACATACCTCCTCTGAGATAGGTTGCAAGCTCAGCAAACTCGTCGAAGTCTTGCAAAAGAAATGCGTGCTTGTCTGGATCATCAACAAGAGATTCAAGATTTGCGTAGTCAATGTTACCAACACCTATGGCAAAAATCTCCACATGACCCGCTATGAGGTTTTGTGCTCGTGAAACGGGGCTCGAGTCGCCGTAAGGTGTGTTCCATTTGCCATCAGTGAGAAGGATAACGACAGTTTTAATCGTAGTCAGCGGCGTTCTTTTCAATCCGTTATTCAGGCAAACCTCCCAGGCCAATTGAAAAGCGTCCCTCATGTTCGTGGCCCAACCGTTGATACTTTGGGACATCGTCTTGAATTGTTCGTTAAATGTGCACTTGTTCTTGGAAGTATCGGGGTTGGAAATTTGAGTGATGAATTGGCTCGCCGTGCTTCCAAACGGTATCACCTCGACACGGGTTGCTTGCATGTCCACGCTGATCTCATTTAGCAAGTTGGTGACGAATGTTATTTCTTCATCGTAGTCGCTAGACGATAAACTGCCAGAGGTGTCCACTAAAAACACAAGATCAGAGACGGAATTATCGAAAGAAAGCACTTCATTTCTCAGCGCCAGGAGCTCCTCTTTTGAGACATCTAGCCAGTCTTGCCCTGAGATGAATTGAACATTTACCAGAATAAAAACGACAATGGGGAGGAAAACTCTTATCTCCTCCATAGTTTAAGCAGTGTTCGCACAACAGTAAGAGTTATCTTCAGTTGTGAGAGTTGTTCAAGCACAGCTGTGTCCAATTAACACAGCGATCCTTTAGGCAGCTGAGTAATTCTGTTCCGAGTGACTTCAAATCGAAACTATACGTTTTCATCACTGTTATATTTATTTTTATAATGACATAGAATATCATAACGTATTTTTTGAAGAATATGTGGAAATGCACTTAGAACCCTCTAATTCGTCGATTTAGTGCAAGGACGCATCTAAAAAGTTTTTCACGACAACGACTGTTTTGCTTAATTCTTAGTTGAAGAGAAGTTGATTTAAAATTAGTGAATGCCGATTGAACATAACGCATAGGTAAACATTGGACAGCTTGACAAACAAGGAAACATTTATTCCCAACGTTTGCTACCCACGAGTAAGTTTTGTTTTTCTTTCAGTGGATAATTGCAGTTTGCTAGTGTGTTGGAAAATAGACATCCCAGTCAGTTCCTTGACAACAAGAGTCTGTTAGCTGAAATTGACATGCTATTTCTTTTAAAGAGACTTATTCAGGGAATTCTTCCCATGCAGCAATTGACTCACTTGAGCCGGAAAAACTCACGGAATTCCCAAATCCACGACGTTTTGGAATAATTCCCCTTCCTAGTTTTCTGCCCTAGCACTGATTTTTTTTTTTCCAAGTGTGTATTTTACACGAATGTAAAATTACAAAGAAAAGCTCGATATACCTACACACATTTTAATCTGAATTCTGAATGATGTTTTTGTGTAATTAGCTTGACTATTTTTAAAAGTATAATTTCTCGAATTTCTTTCAATAATTAAAAGTCAATGAGACTGAAAATCTCGAGAATCGGTGGCCGAACTCGAAAATTCAAACACCCTGATACTTTCCCTGAAGAACAATTTAAAGAACTAACCTCGAATATACCAATGAAACTTCCTAAAGGTTTAGAGCTTTCGAGAAATTTGTAAAACGATAGAAAAGTCGATTTTCCCTCATTAACTGCATGTATACATTAATTTCTCAAACTCATTAATAATTGATCAAGAAGTTAAACGCCAAAAGATTTTTAAAACGCATTTGAAAAAGCAAACGACGTTTTGGCGCTACGTTACGCCATTATCAAGTTGACAAGTGAAAAAGTATAAGGTGTAATACGAATATATAAAATATGAAACAATACATAAAATATTTGCGGGTCCTATGGGCATAATTCCCAAGGTAAGAAACACAAAAAAGAAGAAAAAATGTACGACAGTGTCACGTAAACAGTTTGGCGTGAATGGAGTCGGTTTACGTGTTAAGAGAAGGTTTGATGTTCTTTACTTACAACATCTCTTAGACTCAGCAATCAAACTTGCTATTACATTACCTCAGAACTTTGAAAAGGTATTCAGCCTTTGTTCTGTTTTTGCCACGCTGTGTTTCAAGGTGTTCACAAATCACATTGAAATAGCTATACAACGCATTGAGTGTTGACGATCGGGGGCTTGTTAACCTTAACACTCAGAGTTTGTGACAGTTTTCTGCTAGTAAAGACGAGTTTTTCGTTAACATCAGAGAATAGACATCTTTGCGTACGCGATCGGCTGATCGCTGATTTTTAAAGGGCAACAGTGTGATACAAATTATGTCGGGTTCACTGCCCGGCACTTACATCAACGCATAAGTAAACACCGTTATACAGCCATCGGGAAACAAAAATCTTTTAGCGCTTAACTTCTTGATCAATTCATTTTCTAAATCTCTCATTTTCTAAATCTCTCATTCATCAAGTTAAAACAACGAAAATTACAACCGTGTAGGGCCTTTAGATACCCGGTCTAATTAGCATAGATTTTGACGATTTTACTTCTCCGTTCTACTGCTTTGTTTTTGTTTAGATTGAGAAGATATTTCAAACACTCGAGACAGTGTTTCATTGGCTATCCAAACACCTCGAATTTCGTGAAAAATACTCCGCTGCGCGCGTAGAATTTTCAACTCTCTTCTCGGTGTTTGGATATCCCGACGAATCATTCTCTCTCGTGTTTGATATATTACATGAAAAATGACCAAATTGTACTCGCTTGTATTCAAACTCTATGCAAAAATAACAGAAGAAAAGAAAAAATCTGAAAAAGGTGCAACTTTTCTATTTTTACTTTCCACTGGTACTGTTCACTGCTCTACAGTTATTTCAAGGGGTTTAACGTCCTTTTGAAAAAGTGTCACTGCCAGGTTTAATGAGCTTGTCTAAGTAAAATATCAAAACTTGACTATTTTCAGAAGCTTAAAATGCATCTTGGTAAGTCCGATATGAAGTCGAATTGAGTGCTGTGCAAAAGAGACGGTCCTTGCGACTATGACAAAATGCAATAAAAAATCAGGGCACTTGATTTTCGTAATAGCATGAACAAAAGTTCGCGATGTGCTGCTGTCAAATTGGAACAATTCTATTCATTTTTGGAGCAAGTTCTTCAGCTCAGTGATCCGTATGGGTAAGTTCGGTTTGGAGGCTGGTGTTTGCCGAAGAGAGAGCAAAACTAGCAAAAACGTCATTTTCTTCTGTCCGTACATTAATTTTGTTCTGTGCTTACTATCTGGTTGAATGAAATCTGATGATAGGTATTATCAAACCTCAGTAACAGGTTAAGGTGGCTGCATCAAGGGCTGAGTGATGTCACGTCAACAAAACCTCCTGGCAATTTTTTGAACTTCTTTATGAATCTATGTAACTATTTTTTCTTGTCTTTTTCATATCCTCCAAATGACTTCATCCACATATACACGAGTCACTTAACTGGACAAAGTGAACATACCTAACTAAATACCTATGGAGGAATACATCTGGAAATCAAAATGGATCGAAAAATGCGCAGTTAAGTAAATTAAACTGTACCTATTTAATCTGAAACGTCTAACCCTTATATAATTGACGCGACGCCGGTTAGGTAATGGGGTGTATGTGGTCCACCGGGAAGTTGCCAGTCCTTTCCTTCAAGTTTTTGATTATAGATTGTAAACACAACGCAAGATTGAGTGAGAACAGTTTGAATGATGCTTTGATTTATTTTTGTGTCTCTTTGGTATATCTTAGGCTCTATATGAAACTAATCCATACAGATCTCTTAGTAGAAGAAGTTGCCGCAAAAATGAATGAGATGCAAATTTAACAACAGCATGCAGCACATCGCGAACGTTCGTCTTTTGCCAGTACGAGCAGTTATTGCCCAGAATTTTTATTTCATATTGTTATGGCATGCATAAGGGCTATTCTTTTCCACGATGTTCAGATCTTAACTTTATATCGAACATAACAGGATGTATTTTAACCATCTGAAAATAGTTAGTGTTCGTACTGTCACTGTCACAGCTGAGTATGATTACACTTGCCCATTCAATCAGAGGCTCTTTGAGCCAACTTGTGAGATTTCAAACATAGTTTAAAAAGAGGGAATGGTTATGAGGCATGGCAAAGTTCTTTGTTGGCTATTTTGGGGGTAACCCTGCACAAAACCTGGCAAAATACAAAAGGTGGTTATGTGTGCTCATACAACTAACCGATAGAAGCATACCGATTATGTAATTCATGCATAGTCAATGAGCATGAAACAAAAGATGTGCAGGGTCAAGGACCTTCCAACATAAATCTTAGATGTTTGTTTGCTTCTTTGATGTTCACCAGGTTTCTTAACCATTTCCCTCTATTAACAATGGCTCAAATAACACATATTTATGACAAGGGTGGTCAAAGAGATTTTGAAGAGTTTGTATAACGTTCTTGGCAAACTAGTAAGATTTCAGATGCAGTAATCTGAACACTGGTGAAGAAACATATTTTGAAAACCTGACCTCCTAAGGATAAGCTTTTTGCGTAGGTTTGTTCCATTGAAGAGTCCCTCAAAAGTTTCAAAACACGGTCATATTTGGCCAGTCACATGACCAGAACAGAAAAAACCCTAAAACTTTAAACTAGTGTCAATAGATTGAAAAAGGGGAAAATGGGTCACACTTGAAAAAAAGAGTCACACTTGGAAAAAATGGGTCACACTTAGAAAAATGGCTCACACCTGGAAACGAAGGTCACAATTAGAATAAACGGCACGCAATGCATGCAGACGCGATGACATTCAACTGCCATTTCTAAAATTCTGTCCAGAAAATTGGAAAATAAACAAGCAAACGGATGCTCAAACGTAAGGCATGGTTCGCACTGTGGACTTTTTTGTTTTTGTCACACAAGTTTGTCAGGGCATTTACATCCAGAGTGTTACTGGGGTCGCACGTTTGCGACATAAAAGATATGCGATACCATACTGATGATAATTATTGTATTATATTTATCGGCCCAAAGCTGAAAAGCACTTTCTCATCGTCAAAGCATCATCGCTCCCTTTGGCTAGACTTTTTCTTTTTAGACGTTTTCTCTCCCAAGAATGTCTCTTTTGCGAAACAGAAGGCTGCTCTAGACTCGGAGGTAACGACGAAGCTGCCTATGGCTGTATGTTTTGCTGCTGAAAACAAATCAGCTGCGAGTCATTTCAACTATGCTATGAAAACTGAAAGCGTTGAAATTAGTGCGGATTAAAGTGGTTGGCCATACAGAAGAAAAAAGGGTCACGCTTAGAAAAATGGATCACACTTGCAAAAATCGGTCACACTTTGAAAAAAAGGTCACATTTGGAAGTGAGTCACACTTGGAAAAATGGGTCAAACTTGGAAACGGGTGTCACACTTGGAAAAAAAGGGTCGCATTTGAAAAAATGGGTCACATCTGTAAAAATAGCTCAAATTTGGAAAAACTGGTCACACTTGGCAAAAAAGGGTCACACTTGGAAAATTTGTCACATATGGAAAAGTGGGTCACACTTGAAAAAATGGGTCACACTTCGAAAAGTGGGTCAAGCTTACAAAAACAGGTAACAATTAAAAAAATGGGCCAAACTTAGAAAAATGGGTCACTTTTGGAAAAAAGGGGTTCACACTTCCTAAAATAGGTCACACTTGGAAAAATGGGTCAAACCTGGAAAAAAGTGATACACTTGTAAAAATGGATCGCACCTGGAAAAAACAGTTACACTTCGAAAATGGGTCACATTTAGATAAGTGGGTCACATTTGCAAAACCGGATCACAATTGGAAAAAAGAGCTACACTTGGAAAAATGAGTGAAACTTGGAACGAGAGGTCACACTCGGAAAACAGAGTCACACTCAGCAAAAATGGGTCACCCTTCGAAAAAACAATTACACTTGGGAAATTGGGTCACATTTAGATAAGTGGGTCACACTTGGAAAAATGGATCAGACTCGGAATGTTGGGTCACACTTAGAAAAATAGGTAAAACTTGGAGAAATAAGTCAAAATTAGAAAAAAAAGGTCACCTTTGAAAAAATGGGCCATACTTGGAAAGAAGGAGTTCTCAATTCCAAAAAAGGGTCACACTTGGAAAAAGTGTTCAGACTTGAAAAAAATGGTTCAGATTTGGAAAAATTGGTCACATTTAAAAAAAATAGGTCACTCTAAGAAAAGTGTTTTTACACTTGGGAAAAAAGTCACACTTGGCAAAATGGGTCACACGTGGAAAAAGGTCACACTCGAAGAAATTGGTCATATTTGGAAAAATGGGTCACACTTGGAAAAAGGTCACAATTGAAAAAATTAGTCACATTTGGAATAAAGGGGTCACATTCGGAAAAATGGGTCAACCTGGAATAGTTGGTCACACTTAAAAAATAGGTAACAATTGGAAAAATGGGTCACATTTGGAAAAATAGGTAACATTGGAAAAATGGGTCCCACTTAGAAAAGTGGGTCAAACTTGGAAAAATGGGTCACTCTTGGATAAAAAGGTCTCACACTTGGAAAGCTGGTTCACACTTGGAAAAGTGGGTCACCATTAGAAAAAGTAGGTAACAATTGGAAAAATGGGTCATACTTGGAAACGTGGATCACACCTGAAAAAAAGGGTCTAACTCGGGAAAATGGGTCACACTTGGAAAAATACGTCACATTTGGAAAAGTGGCTCACACATAGAAAACTTGGTCACACTTGGTAAAAAGATCACACTTAAAAAAATTGGTCACGTTTGGAAAATGAGGGGGTCACACTTGAGAAAAACAGTCACACTTGGAGAAATGGGTCACACTTGGAAAAATGGGTCACATTTGGAAACAAGGGTCACATTAATATAAATGAACAGCACTTGGCAAAATGGGTAACACTTAACTTGGAAAAATGGGTCACACTTGAAAAAATGGGTCGCATTTGAAAAAATGGGTCAGACTTGGAAGAAGGGGGTCACACTTCGAAAATTAGAAAAAATAAGCAACAATTGGAAAAATGGGTCACACTTGAAAAAAGAGTCACACTTGGAGAAATGGATCACATTTGGAAAAATGGGTCAAACTTGGAAAAAAGGGTCACAGTTAAAAAAATGGGTCGCATTTGGAAATAAACGGCACGCAATGCATGCAGAAGCGATGACGTTTAAAAATTGTTCCTAGAAGATTGGAAAATGAGCAGACAAACTGATTGTTAAACTTTTGGGTTACAAATTTTAGGGGTTTACATTCAGGGTAGTCCATTGGTGGTTCATTCAAGTAATTCATGTACCAGGTCCATCTTTTTAGTCCATGTGCTAGGGGTCAGCGAAATGTACCAACCCAAATAAAAAGCACTCCGCTGAAAAGTTCCTCTCTCTGAAATCAACACCTTATTATCTTTAAAGATATTTGGCAAAGCTAATTACCTCACCGGAAATTAATTTGTTGTTTTAACCATATACTTGTCCAAGAGAAAATCATTTTCTCTTGACTTGTCATATCGCGTGTGCGACGCGCTTGTCTATCTAAAATTGTATGTATCGAAGATATGTTATTATAATAATAATAATAATAATAATAATAATAATAATAGACTTGTATAGCGCTAGAACTATACAAACATACTCAAAAGCGCTTTACATTAAGTTGCCCGTGAGCGCAAATTTATCTGACACTGTATAAACCAAAATCCACCCCCAAATCTTCGATTAAAAGCTGAAATTAAAAGCACTCCGCTGATTCTACAAACAGCAAAGGAAAGCCGCAAACTGAGTACAAGTTTCTCTCTCTGAAATCGACACCTTATTATCTTTAAAGATATTTGGTAACGCTTATTTCCTCACAGAAAATTGATTTGTTGTTAACCGTATACTTGTCATCAATGAACATTCGTATTGTCTTTACCCTGACAAAACTATTATCAATTGTTTAATCAGAACCACTCTTTCGTTGACAGAAAATATAAAACAGCGCATTTCCAAAACTTCATAAAAAACTGAAAACTGCAAATAAATCGTACCCTGACTTCATTATCACTACTGTAAAATGTATATTTCAGTGCTCATACAATGCTCATTCAATTCACTTCAAGACTGGCAAAAGTACAACTGCGCTACCAATCCGTAAATTTTATGTAGACCCTTCAGCTATCGCGTGTGCGACTTGCTTGTCTATCTAAATTTGTATGTATGAACGATATGTTCTTATTAGGAGTTTACTAATGAGCGCAAATTTGTCCAACACTGTATAAACCAAAATCAACCCCCAAATCTTCGTTTAAAAGCTAAAATTAAAAGCACTCCGCTGATCCTACAAACAGCAAAGGACAGCCGCAAAGGAAACCCGCAAAGGAATGTTGCTTATTGTCTTTAAAAATATTTGGCAGCACTAATTACCTCACCGGAAATTAATTTGTTGTTTTAACTGTATACTTGTCATATCGATTAAAAGTAGTCTGCTGATCCTACAAACAGCAAAGGAAAGCCGCAAAGCCTTCACCTATCGCCTGTGCAACTTACTTGTCTATCTAAACTTGTATGTATGGAGGATAGGTTCATGTTATGAGTTTGCCCGTGATCGCAAATTTATCCGATACTATTTAAACAAAAATCCACCCCTAAATCTTCTTTTAAAAGCTCCAATTAAAAGCACACCGCTGAAACTACAAACAGCAAAGGAAAGCAGCAAAGGAACTCCCAGAGTGCATTTCGCTTCCACGGGTTGACAAAAAGTGCGCGACATGAGCGCACGGACATAAGCGCGACAAACTATGCGAAGTCACTATCCAAAGGAATGCATGCATGCCAGCATAAAGCGATGACGTCACACAATACGTCATTGCTTAAAAAGTGTCACACTCCGAAAAATGGGTAACAATTGGAAAAATGGGTTACACTTAGAAAATAAGGTCATACTTGGAAGAAGGGGTTTACAATTCCAAAAATGGATCTTACTTGCAAAAAAGGGTTACACCTTTAAAAATGAATCACTCTTGGGAAAAACAGTTACACTTGGAAAAAAGGGTCACATTAGTAAAAATAGTTCACATTTGTTAAAGTTGTTCCCGCTTGAAAAAATGGGTTACACTTGAAAAAACGGATCACTCTTGAAAAAAAGAGTTACACTAGGAAAAATGGGTCACACTTGGAAAAATGGGTCACACTTGGAAAAATGGGTCACACTTGGAAAAATGGGTCACACTTGGAAAAATAGGTAACATTGGAAAAATGGGTCCCACTTAGAAAAGTGGGTCACACTTGGAAAAATGGGTCACCCTTGGATAAAAAGGTCTCACTCTTGGAAAACTGGTTCACACTTGGAAAAGTGGGTCTTTGAAAAATACAGAATTCTTAAGAGTATCATCACATGGTCTGAAATGAGGCAACAAACCGCCCAGTCCAAAATAGGTCTATTACTCACATATCTCGCTTCTAGAAGAAAAATAAAATTATACATACATCACCAGCCACATTGCCTGTTTGACATGGCTTGTGTTCCACATGATTGGAGAGTAAATCTCTCTCGCAAAAAGTAGATCTACACACTAGTCAGTCTCTTGGATGTTAATTTATCTATCCATCACTCAAAGTTTAGGGCATCTTACTAGCTATTTACTCCATCTTGGATGCTGACTTGTAGACAATTCATGAAGAAAAGTTCACTCTTCATAGAATACAGAAGAAATCTACAGTGAAGAACGACAAAATTAAAAGATAAAGCAATTTGAATTTTTCGCTTGAAGTAAGCTTATTTTA
Organism: Orbicella franksi; assembly: GCF_964199315.1. Lineage (NCBI taxonomy): Eukaryota > Metazoa > Cnidaria > Anthozoa > Scleractinia > Merulinidae > Orbicella > Orbicella franksi. Next base: position 8,194,409 of record NC_138153.1, read on the forward strand.
AAATACAAATTAAATCACCGGTTTTGAACTTAAGTTATGAGCACCACCAGAATTTCAATGTGTACAGAAAAAAGTAAATAAAGCCAAAGCTTAACAAGAACTTAGGCTTACCTTGGTCTCTACCATCAAATTCCCTAGCCAAGAAAAACGCTATGAGTCTAATTATATCCACATATAGTAAACACGATCTTTTTTGCTGAGCTTGACTTGTATCAACTTTGACCTCTCCGGCCACGCTGTTGTGACCTATACATGAGCACAGTCATAAAAACCTCTCTCAGCTTTCATCTACGTGTGAGCAAAAACCCATAGGCAAAATGACACATATTTACACATGAACTAAAATGGCCGCTCTCAACTTTGGAGGTCTTCGAGAAACTCGTACCCAGGCTCTCCATGCCAAAAGTTTACATCTAAGTGAGTGACATATTTGCATATCCTGCCCTATATCAATAGTCGTTTCTACGCCCCGCGTATCCACGACTAAAAACGGTCACTCTTGTAAAAATGGATCACGACTAAAAACGGTCACTCTTGTAAAAATGGATCACACCTGGAAAAATGGGTCACACTTGGACAAAAGGGTCACACTTGTAAAAATAAGTCACAACCTGGAAAAAAAGGGTCACATAAGGAAAAAAAGGGTCACAATTGGAAAAATAGGTAACACTTAAAAAAATGGGTCACACTTAGAAGGTGGGTCACACTTGAAAAAATGGGTCACACTTGAAAAAATGGGTTACACTGGGAAAAAGGTGTCAAACTTATAAAATGGGTTTCATTTGGAAAAATGGGTCGCACTTAAAACGTGTGGAAAAGCTGGTCACACTTGGAAAAATGGATCACACTTGGGAAAACGGGTCACACTTGGAAAAAAGATTTACACTTGGTAAAATGAGTCACCCCTAGAAAAATGGGTCAAATTGGAAAAATGGGTCAGACTTGGGAAAAAGGGTCACAAAAATTAGAAAAATGAGTCACACTTAGAAAAATAGGTAACACTTGAAAAAATGTTAACTCAACAAAAATGGGTCACACTTGGAAAACAAGATCATACTTAGGAAAAAAGTCACACTTGCAAAAATGGGTCACACTTGGAAAAGTGGCCACCCTTGGAAAAACATATCACACTTGGAAAAATGGGTCACACTTGTAAAAATGGGGTCACACTTTGGAAAAAAGGTAGCACTGTAGAAAAAGGGACACACTTAGAAAAAAGGGGGTCACACTTGAAAAAAAGGGTAACACTTGGAAAAATGGTTCACTCTTGCAAAAATGGGTCACACTTCGAAAAATGGGTCACACTTGGAGAAATGGGTCACACTTCGAAAAAAGGGTCACGCTTGGAAAAACGCGTCACACTCAAAAAAAAGAGTCACACTTGGAAAAATGGGTCACACTTGGAAAAATGGGTCACTTTCGGAAATCTAGGAGAAATCAATTTTGGTTCGACTTAGAGCGAGGTTCGAATTAGTGAGGGTTCGAGGTATCAAAGTTATCAGGAGTCGACTGTAGTGTCTTTCTTTTGACACTAAATGGAAATACATAAAGATTTGTTAGTTGTAGCGAAATTATACAACGAGCAAGCAGCCGTTGAATACAGAGAGCGCTGTCAGATCCGTGTTTGTTAGATACCACAGGTCAGTCTCCAAAGATGCCACGCATAATACTAGACTGCGAAACAGTCGTATTTTTTGCGAACGCGAGCGACGGTCAATATTCAAACGAAAGGTCTTTCACTTCACTTCAAAGGTCGTTTATAAACGAAACCATTTCCGTGTGAACATTGTTAAGGTTAAAAAAAACAACGCCGTCAGTTGAAAGCGAAAAACCCGAGTGTTTTGCCGTTTTGACAGCGAAAAAGCTATCGCGAGTACCATTGCTTTAAGTCTGAGTGCAGTGGATTAGCGCTATAAATGTTTCCAGATAATTGAGAGGTTTTTAATTACCTTAAATTTGTTTTCCGAATGATTCCGTTGACAGGTAGATGCCGTCTTTAACACGTTTCTTGCCAAGAAGCATCAAATTATTTTTATTACCGTGTGGTTAAGTTGGCTTCATGATTAAAACTAGACACCCTCCTGACTTTTCGCTATTCACTAGCGCAAAGTCAGCAGTGCATGGGCAGCTATTTCAAAACTTCAGGAATCACGTCGTGTGATTGGCATGTCCAGTAATAGCCAATAAGCATAAGTTCTTCAAACAAGAGGCGAATGGCTGATTATCCAACATGGCTAAATTCTGGAGATTCCCCAGGGAACACTTGGCTTTACTACTAGGAATGTTATGAAAGGTTAGGGTCAACCCGGCACTTTCGGCTCCTCCCCCTCCCCCCTCCCCCGCTTGCCTAAACACTGTTAGGAAGTGTGTCCATATAGAAAAAAAAAGCGACTGTAAAAAAGCACTGCAATACGTTTTGTGGTTCTGTCGGACACTTTATTACTGCACTGTTGTGCGTAATATTTGCTTTTAATCTACTACAGTGTTACGAAACCCACTTTTTCACTGATACAAGTATTAGATGCTATCAGGCGTCTGGAGTTTCCATTAAACTTCTCTTCTTCTTCTTGCTGCTAACGTAAGGCCAGTATTTCTGGTAAGTCCCAGTCCACCCAGTATAGAGACGGCCTGATGGGTTAACTCCGTTGGTTGTAAACTGGATCCACATGTAATGCTCCCCCTCCTTATAAAAGGAGGCGGTAGGAAGGGAACCCCCTCCCCAGCCGTATGTTAAAAGGTGTTCGCCAAATCTGCAAAGAAAAAATATGATATAATTAAGGGACGATACATTAGAAGCTGTATAACCAGGCCCAGGTTTAAGGTGGTATGGTACCCTCAAATGGACCAAAAAGTTTGTTTAAATATGGTGAAGAAAGATCAATTGTGTGCTATTGCACTCAAGAAGAGAAATTAAATTTCTAGAGTTTTACTCAAAATGGTAGCTATGGAAACCAGCCACAGCCTTTTGAAGTAGTGTTTTATAGTGTTGATGCTAACACTTCCTGCTCTTTTACAAAACAAGATTTGACTGTCAAATAAGTATATCATGTAAGTTTCTGTTTTGTTCTGTGCAATGAACCTAAGTTTTGACAGTTAACTCTTATTTTCAGTGCTTTTTACAGCTTTATTTGGAAATAACCTTATTTTTTACCACACCCAGTGGACAAATCATCTCATGTCACGTGACAGACCTTAAAATGTTACGAATTTTTTGGTTTATGACATCACGACATTATTGGTCTTTGATCAGCCCAAGTTTCGGGAATTCTACTTAAGGACCTTGGCGCGAAGTCAGTCGGTACACGAACTATTAAGCATTTAACGAGCCACAAATAGTGGGGGGGTGCAGATTGGATCTCGGGGGAGGGGGTGCAATGGTTGCTCTATTTTGTATAAAGTTACCGCAGTTGTGGGAAATATTCCTTGTCATGAGGGAAATGAATGAGCCTGTGATGGCAATTTGAGGCAAAGCTTTTCACAAATAATTATATCAATCGAGTTGTGCATGTCTTAAAAGTTTTTTTTCTAAATAGTTTCGTTCATATAAGTTAAAAATAATCTATATTTTTGGTCACGTTCTTATAGTAAACAGTCGTTGCTATGGCCGTTGCCACGTGAAAAAACTTATACCACTATGTACTTTCCTTAAATTTCACACTCATCTGGAAAGAAAATTCGGCAAGATCGTTTCAAAATGTTTTTGACAAGTTCTCAAGGGTCTTAAGTCTTGTATTTCCAAGAAATTGAATTTTCCATGAACATCGCCATATTTTAGGGTACCATAAGCCCTTAAGCGTTGTTCAACTGCGGAAACTTAATGTTACATAAAACGTTTCTCTAATCAGTGCCTCTCTATCAAGAGAGGATAATAATAATACTAATAATAATAATAATAATAACAATAATAATAATAACTAAGTTTCAAAATACTACTACCAACTAAGGTTAAAATTGTTTCAGTTTGTGTTTAAAGCTACTTTTTGGCAGCTCACTCGGCAAATGGTATAAGCATGCAAACAAACCATAGGGCCGATTAGGCCGGCGCTTATCTCCGGTTTCTGTTGCATGAAGTGACTAGGATATTTCTGATGGGAAGTGAGTCCATCGCGGAGTTACCCCTGCCCCAGTATTAAATTCACCAATACTCATTTATACACCTGGGTGGAGAGAAGCACTGTAAAGTGTCAGAGTAAAGTGTCAACACAATGTCCCCAGCCAGGGCTGGAGTCGAGCGCACGAGCCGAGAGTACTTTTGATACATTTTTAGGCCATTCAAGAGGAATACGCTTATCTACTTCATTCTCTCTCTATCAGGGGCTTCCAGGTAAGAGAGTGAATCCCACATATAGGCCTTTTACCCAAGATAATCCCTCTTTTTAGACATTGTACCTAATTCTTCCGTGGATGTTACGTGCGCGTTGCGTGGATGTTTTCGAGGAGGATTTGTTGATGCCTCGTTTAGTTCCACTTCAAAGCGAAGCAAAACCTCTGACGCTGTGGGGATGTCTTCTGATCTTTGACATTTTAATATCAAAGAAGTAAAGGAGCTTCGGCTCTCACTATGTTTTACTACATTTCGAAGCTTTAATAAGAGTTTAAATAAGACACAGACATTCCCTGCACAAACAATTTTCGACCTACTAATCTCGCAAAAATTTGCTTATTAATCTCCTAAAAGTCGAATGAACGGCAAAAGAATGAACAGCCAAACAAGCAAAAATCAAACGAAAGCCCGGCCGAACTTAAAGACAGCTGAGAGTGCAGAAAAAATCCATGCTATGAAACGTCTTTTCAAAATCAAAACACATAAAATGAATTTTCGCAGTTCCCGCCATATCGTCTCAGGTAGTTGCGAGAAAGTCGCTTGGGCTGTCCATCCTTGGAAGAACTGACTAACATGTCTAAAAATAGCTTAAGAGGGATTACCTTAGGTATAAGGCCTATATGGGGGACTTACTCTCTTGTCTTGATATTCTCTTGAACAGCACTCATACTCTGTCAAATAGTTTTGCTCCCAGGCGATTGGTCTAACAGCGTGATGTGGCTGAGTATGCCCTAGCTAAATTGGGGAATATCCGATTGATATTCCCCAATTTTCAAAAGATCCAATGTGTGATGCATTGCCAAAAATACTTAAGGACAATAACACAATAGTCCTCATTTAACTTTAAACTATACTCGGACATTTGTCCTTGAACATTTTCTGTTCCTTGAAGCTCGAAGTTTTCCGACGAGCTACGCTCTCGATCAGAGAACTGCTCACTTCTCAGAACACATAATGTCCATAGAGAAATATCCGTGCATATTTTTGCGCCAAATGGAGCCTAGTCATTTATGTTTCTAACTCGCGTTTGTGGAATGATTGTCAAATGTTCAGCGATCATCTTAAAGTTCTATGCCTTCAAAGATCGTGTTGTAAACTCGCATTCGCGATTACACTGAAATCCCGATTTTTGATATGATACTATATGTTATAGCTTATAGCGTTCCAGCATTGAGTTAAACTCATAGTTGTCAAGCTAACTGTTTTAACAACGTACTTATTATTAGCATGGCTGTCTCACCAAGCAATATGCTTTATACGGTACATAACACGTTGAGAGCCAATTAACGGTATAAACCTATGACACTATAACATGAATATTATATTGATATATCTTTAAAAGAGGAAGCAGTAGCTTATCCTCTTTAACTCTAGTTTTGAACGTAAACTATATCCCGTTGCCACGCCTCAAGACATGTGATCCAGAGGGCTCTGACTGACGACAAGGTGAGTTAAAATAAAATATACAACGGCTAAGTTTGTTTCAAGAGAGCTTACCTTCCAGCGGTAATCTTCACCAAGTCATAATTATCTTCTGTGTTGAAATCAGTGAAGATGAAGTCTGGGTACTCCACTGCGCGATACAGCAGCCACACGCAGTCAACGTTGTTCGGATAACCACTTGGATAGCCTGGCGACGTGATTGTGCCAGTTCCTTCTTCGTATACGCCTCCGCAGTTTGACGCTAGGAAATGACACATAAAAGATTGTTTGTCAGTTAGTCAGAGTGGTGACTGTTAAACAGCTAAACAGTATTTTTTCTGGAGTCAGTACAAACAAAATATTCCATTTTCGTATGGACGAGCTCTCGTTCATACAATCCACAGAAGGTATTCGATGAGTTGACGTTAGACACACAGCCAAACTTTAGCTGGGTGACCTCAGATTCACAGGATTGAACAAATAACACTTTCCCAGCACACTTCTCGTGATTGTTACAACAAAGAAAAATTAGCAATCAAATTGAATGAATGTGTGTCATATTTACCGACTTGCTTGTAGTTGAAACTGAATCCTTTCCTAGTTGTGGCCCCATCACTGATGAATCTCACTCGCAGCACATTCCCGGATGAAGTAAACGGTGGCGGTTTGTACGTTGTTCCGTCAAATACGATGACAGGCCTGTCGTATTGACTTGTGTCGTAGATCAGCACGAAATCTTTACCAGTCTCCGTCTTAAATTCGGTAAAGTCAAGTCTGATTTTCTTGTTCACTGGAACCTGTATCTGCCACGTGCAGTATTCGTTGTCTTGGTAATTTCCAGGGTAGTTTGTCGACGTCACCGTACCACTTGGCCCATTTAGGAATGTTCCACAGCTCGTGTCTAAAAAAAACAGTCGGGTGTTTTCAGTACGTTTTCTTTGGACTAGGGACTCTCCGACATGGTACATTGACAGGGGCTTTTGTATGCGCCGACGTGCAAAATAATTAATCGCCTTAATTTGATTATAAAAAAAAAGAAATAATGATAGATGTTGTTAGCGGCGTAAGATTGGAGTCTGTACGAAAATTAAAGGAGTCCTTACGCCTTCATAATTTCTGTTTACTGGACTTTTATGTTAGCGAGGTGTCACTATTAACGTCATTAGTTTACCAATTTAAAGCGATAGCTTTTCCTAGTTATATTCAGTGGAGCCCTATTAATACGGTCACCAACGGGCCATGAAAATTTGGTCGTAATAACTAGGTGACCGTATTATCAGGGTAGAGTCAAACCTCATGACTGGTCTAAATTAAGTGACGTCTTAGCAGATACCTTACACATTATACTGATAATTGCACTTCTAAGCAACTCTTCTTTACTAAGCATCGGGAATGCAGATATAATTGTAAAAAATTGAACCTTGAATCATTGTATAAAATATTAACAATGGAAAGATAAACATAACTGGTTTGAGTGGCCGTATAAAAGGGGTAAAATTATTAAGGATTATACAGGTTGGGATTTTAGAATGTGGCCGTTGGCCGTACGCATTATTGGGGTGGCCGCATTAGTGAAGTTTTCTTATAAGAATATGTATGAGTGTTTCGCCGGGACAAAATAAAGTGGCCGTAATAACGAGGTCATCGTATTAACGAGGTGACCGTAAGGCGGGGTTCCACTGTACATAGTGACTATTTCCTTCAGTAGCTATGTCTTTAAGAGTGATTTTAGCGAAGTCAATTGTTACAATCTGAAGCAGCTATTCGCGATTTCTAAGTTAGCGCTGGTATAACCATAAAAATTTGCACTTGGAAGTGAAATTATCGCAGGACTTGGACCGAATGAATTTTAAGCCATTACTTACGTTGACAAGTGGGCGGAGCTCCTGACCATGAGCCATCTGCTTGGCAAATCCTGGTAAGGTCGCCAGTAAGTTTGTACTGAGGATCACATTCCAACACTACTGTGCTCTGGTAGGTAAACGTATTTCCATATCTGACACCATTAGTCGGTGTACCCGGGTCGCCACAGCTTACAACTAAAAACAAATTATAAACAAATGCCGCACATATTCAATACAGACATGTTCTTACTGATGCCCCTTGTTCTACCGTTATAGCATTTCTCCCAAGAACGGAATAATTAGAAAAATATTATAGCAGCTCGTTAGCAGTCAAACCATTTACTAACTGGGACTGTTGCCTTGACGCGGCTGAATGACTTGTGTGTCCTAATGACTCTATGAGTTATGCTGGTGGGTTTATTTTTCACACCTCTGCTAGGGCCTCCCAAGCCGGAAAGACAAAGAAGTTCCAGGGCCCTCCAGGTGTGGGGTTGGGTCAGAGGCTAACAACCCCGCCTGTAATGAGTACTTGTTTCGGAAGGAGCATCTTCCCTTTGTGCCACGCCAGATTGAGGGACAGTGAGAAAGTAAGGAGTAATAATCAAGCCACGACTTAATTAGAAACTGGACTGTTCACTGGATTTATCCCTTCAGACAAGTGGTAAACGAGAAATTTCCATGAATTTCAACAAACCAACAAACAAAAACGTGTTTCGCGCCGTTTTTGAACCTCGACCAAAGCGCAAACTAGCTAGATTGTCAAAGCGTCTGGTACGCAGCTAAACTGATAGGAGTTTCAGGAGAATTTTGGTTTGGAGATGTTATTAAATGGCCAGAAATGAAGCTAAAAGTTAGCTACTGCAAGATAAGTTTAACTTACTTTGGCATGTAGGTTGTGTGCCAGTCCACTGGCCGTTAGTTTGACACGTACGAACACTGGATCCCTGCAAGGTGTAACCAACGTTACAAGTGAACGTGACGGAGTTGCCATATTGGTAGGTCGACGAACTTTTTTGTCCATTATCTGGGACACCAGGATTACCACAGGAGCGCTCTGTTGATGACATTGGAGAAAAGAAACAGTAAATTCGATTATTATACATTCCTATTCTTGTTGGTTTAAAAGAATCCGCAATCAACTCTTCCATCAGGTTTTAAGTAGCGTAAGTGTCCAAAAGGGCAAGTTTTTCAAATGTTGTACTAGTGTAAGAAACGTATTGTTTAGGGGTGTAACTAGCACATATTTGAAACTGCTGTAAATTTAAAAAAAAGGTTTCAAATTCAAGGTGTAACAAATTCTATTCCGAAGATTTCTATCAATCGCCAGTGGATGGTTTCAAGAAGAAAATCCACCCGTACACGGGAAACGTGGCTAGTTTTCTTATGTAAAGTCATCAAAATAGGATCTTCATGGGCTTTAACCATGGATGGTTCACTGAAAAAAAATTCAATCTTCAACCGTGACAAAAGGGTATTTCAAAATGTCAGCTAAGAAAGGAAGTTTGGAAAACGCTCAGTTGTCAGGAACACAACTGTATTACCCCTTGGTAGACTTGGTTAAAGTAAATAATTTCCTACGTTACCTAAACAAACAGGTTTGGAGCCACTCCAAAGTCCATCGGCTTGACAAACTTGACTGTCCTCTCCCTCCAGGTGATGATCTGGCTTACATGTGTATGTCACAGTGGAGTTGTACTTAGTGTCGGTTGCTATGTGACGGTAACCACCATAAGGGGGTCCTGGATCACCACAGTCAATCACTGAAATTTTACATGGAAAAGGCTTTGTATGATTATTCGACTAATTGCCTAGGGCTTTTCAATTCTAGCATGAATTTTTCCTCCGTATTGCGGCACGTACAGGCTCTGTCTCGAAAACAATGGTTGAGCTGTACATCAATATAGGGTCTCCAAATGGCCCATTTCCTCTATGAGATGTGCCTGCAGGGAATCATGGTAGTTATATTCATCAACACAAATATCCAGTCCAAGATGATGAATACAACTACCATGATTCCCTGCAGGCACGTGTCATAGAGATAACCGGCCATTGCTCGTTTCCTATACTCTCAAAATGACGTGATAATTTTGTACGAAGAAGTAACTGTCGAACACTGTTGCAAAGAAGACCTGTTGGTCTAGCTGTTAGGTTAATTAATCGGGATCGTTTTATCGTGTTCAGTCTTGGGAAAGGCACTTTTCCTTTAAGGTCCCTCTTCTCCTCTTTGTCCCAGTTTTTAATTTAACTTGACAAAAAAAGCTTGGAGGGTAGCATGCTCTTCAGGTGACTAGTAACAGTTCTTCCCGTTTCATACTATCGAAACTGGAGCCAAACACCGACCTTGTAAGCCATATAGGCTTGTAGAGGAGCAGCAACAACAACAAAAACAGACACATTTGTAAATTCCATCCATGAATGCTATACAAAGCTAATTTAGCGGTGCGGCTGATGTGGTAAATTGAAGAAATGATCGATTTATTTGGAAACAAATAACACAAACATTTGCGCACAGAAAAGAAAAATGTAACAAGCAAACAACTTGTATGCTCTTAAAGCTATTGTTTATGCGAAATAACAAATTAAGAAACTAACAAAATATAGATAGCAAGAAAAGAGGAAATTAAAGTAAATTAAATTAAAGAAGACAAACTCTGACCTTGCTTATGAAATTTCAGTTTTAGGAATGTGCAAAGTTTCATGATCCCGATCATTGTTTTCAGTTGGAGGTACTTTCCCAAACACACCGTTTCTTTTCTTGAAATCTATCATTTAACCGTTTTAACCCTTAATTATACTTCTTTATATCTACCTGTTGTACAGGCTACATTACTCTTCAGCTTAATTTTCAAAGATTGCCATCTTACTAGTCATGTTACACTATCAAAAAGCTCCCCGTTCTCTCTGATCGTAAAACTATTTTTAAATATTCGATAGACTTACAGTCGCAAGCAGGATCCACCTCTGACCATTTCCCTTTTCCTTGGCCATCGGAGATACAAGTTCTGAATGATGAGCTAGCTGGCACCAGTTTGAAGCCTCTGTCACAGGTGATTCGTAGAGTGGCGCCCAGTTCATAACGGTAGCCTTGAACTGCTCCATTAGTAGGGACTGGAACTGGGCTGCAGAAGGCAGCTGCAATCAGCAAGATAAATTCTCTATGTTATTCTTTGTTAAAATTTTGCAAGACACTTTTTTTTTTTTACGTCTAACAGCTAAGGCAAGATAGCGTCTATATTTCGTGTACAATTGCGTTTATACGCTTTTATTCGTTCAGGTGAGGGTATCAATCACCGCCTGACACTTGCCAGACAAAAATTCAGTAACACAACTGACCTACACATCAAAAGTCACTCAAACATAATGGGTACTGGCTAATATAACAGGAAGCAATATATTGTGCGTCGAATTTCCTTTGTTTTCGCACAGTCACACAGATTATCTTTATTCAGAGCTTCGTTCTGTGATTGCAGAAGGAGTGAGCAGAATAATTGAACTGGGCTTCTAGTTCCCTACAGATAACGGCTGCGTTTGCGACTAATGGGTTCCAGGTAGTAGTTTTGTTTGCCGGAAGTAAGGTCGGGATTCATTCGAACACATATCCCACCTTAGATCAGAGAACGTCAGACCTAGGTAATCGCGGTTTTGCCAAAGAAGATAATCACAGTCAATCCAAGTCTTGTGTTTGACAGTTCTCGCTGCTTTCGATCTTTCGATCACTTATTTTCACCCCTCAAAGATTGCAGATAGAAAAACGCAAATTTGGTCTGAATAATTTAACCAAAGAACGTTCCTACACTTTGTGAATGATTCTATCTGCGTATGGAGAATCGGAAAAGATGATGACGACTTCCATTTAGGTATGGCGTGATAATAATCGGGCAACAAACCATAAGATCTCATTCTAACCCTTACCCTTATTTTAAAAACACAGTGTAATTTTATCAAACCTGTTTGAAGCTAGGCCTAATTTTAGGGGAACTCCTTACCAGAGCAACCCGTTGTGAGAACGTCTAACTAAGTGACCCCCCCCCCCCCCGCCGAGGGTGTGACCACGGGTCCTATTGCCCTCTATCAAAACATACCAATGCATCTTGGTTGTATTCCGCTCCATGTTCCATCTTGCTGACACGTTCTAACGGCATCTCCCACCATGGCGTAATTTGCTTTACACGTAAAGGTTGCCTGGGTTCCAAGGACATTCTTGTTGCCATCTCTTCCAGTTAACACAACGGGGTTGGCGTTTTCTACTTGACCGATTTCCGCACACTGAACGCCTAGACGTTGAAGGAAATAGGAAGCATACAATTTGTTGTCTTAGAGTGCTTTTCACATAAGTGTCGAAAAGTGATTGGTTTTGCATTACTACGAAGCACGATTGGCTTGAAAAGCTCGCGACACTTTTTCACCCAATCAGAAGTAAAACGAAAACCAATTGTGACTCGCTCGTACTCGTTTTCTCGCGCTTTACGTCAACAACATGTACAGGCAAATACTTGGAGTTTTGATTGGTTCAACTGGTTCAACTTTAAAATGTACATTAAGAAATAAACAATGACTAACTGATTGATTGATTGATTGATTGATTGATTGATTGATTGATTGATTGATTGATTGTTCACTGGATTGCCTGTGTCCTTTGTGATTGGCTAGTGTAATTACTTTGGTTTTGGTTTTACGACGCTGAATTTAAAAGCACTCTATGCAATCCCATTAAGCGACGTTTCTGCCATGCATAATGTATGATATGGTATATAATGTATGATATGGTATACGAAGACTTCAATTTCGTGTTTGTTTCGTTTATTCGGCTACACATTAACTATATTGCCTGATTGGGGCAGAAAGCGTCATCGTCGATTTCGAGCTAATCTAACACAAAAAGTAGTGAAGCCATCATGATCAATGGGTAACTGCGGGGTGGGGGGGGGCAATCCAAAATAAAAAGGACACAGGTGCTCGTCGTAAATATTGAAAAGAACCTCTAAGGGGTACCAAGATCCCACGTCCTTTGTTTATGGGAGTCCCCCCCGGGGGAGGGGGATGCTTCAGGCACACTGCAAGTTTAAATGGCATAGAGAGAACACTTCATGAAGATGCTGGTGACAGACACTTACGTATGCAGGTAGTTTGTTCCCCCGACCACTGACCGTCTGCTTGACAGTATCGTAGGGATGAAAATGATGTTCTGTAGCCATTAATACACGTGTATGTTGCTGTACTTCCCAAAGCCAGTCCGGAACTCAGAGCCACGTTACCATTGGCTGGGTTGCTCAAGCTGGGACATGACAATGCTACAAAGACGTAAGTAACAAAAAGTAACATATTAAAATCAAGGCCATATTTGGTGGTAACGGGTGAGGATTTATAACAACAATACAATTACAGCTGGATGTGTGTAAATTGTATGGGTTATTGACCAAGCGTGAGGTCAAGATGACTGGATATTGACCAAGTTCTCTTTTTGTGTGTTTATAGACCGAGACGGAGTCGAGGTCCTTAAACACGCAAAAAAGGAAGGCCAATATCCTGCAATCTTGAGCAAATAAGCTAGGTCAATAAAGGATTTATTATGTGGAAAAAGAACACTACTTTCTTTCGGGACATTGCGGGTAATCCCGAGTGGGAAAGACAAGGCTATCTTGCCCGCTCGGGTAGCCAATCACAGCGCAGGATTCGGTTCATCTTCCCCGCTCACGCAGCTAGCCATGCAATAATTTGGGGTTTTGAAGCCACAGTTGATGCATTTTTATGTTATCAATGTCAATAGCTGGTCAGCTCAAATGGGAACATTAGAGTGTTCTGTAAATTCACAGAAAAAAAATTAAAAACAATATCAAACTTGAGTATATATACAGTGTGGGGCCCACTTCTCGGCCACTTTTTGTTCAGCGCTTATTTTTCGCGCCACAAATGAATCTGAATAAAAAGCAATTGTTTCCAAAGGTAGCTTGACTCCTTGTCTTCCGTTCTGCCTAGTTTTGTTTCGTCCGGCCGAGTTTTTCTGTGAGCACGTCGAGGTGATGCGAAGGTAGGTGAATTTGGTTTCCCCGAAAACGTGTTTGTTTACGGCTACTCGAATTACATTATTTAATTCAAGTTTATATTTTGTCCCTCTAGAAAGCCCAAATGAGTCAATTCTTGGCATAAAGGACGTAGAGTGATAAAGCTATCTGTTAAATATAAACTTTTCCTGGCCTGTTTAATTCTTTGACCTAAATTTACTCCTCAATATTTCCTTAGTACTTTTGCGTATTTGCCTATTCTCGGCCACCCTGCTCGCCTTCAACACTAAAAGCGCTCATAGTTTTGTGTGGAGTATTCGTGTCAAGTTAGTTGTAAAAATAAAGCTGTTATGGGGTGGCATGTTGAAAACTATGAGGTCTGACTTAACCCCGTTTTAAATACCCAAATCTTTTTTAGCCTCGCTTGACTGCACTTAAGAGAAAAACTAGATGTGCAAAAAACTTCCATTTCTGACATGAAACAAAGCTCTTTAAGGATAATTTGTGATCGAAATATCAAAACACAAGCCTTATAAGTGATTTAACAACAAAAAATGGTAGTAAAGCGTTGTTTATTCTGAGGAATCGCGCGCACTCTTTTGTGGCCGAAAACTGAACCCGCTGGCCGATAACTGGGCCCACGAACGAAGCCTCCATTTTCGTTATTACTCGGGAGAAAACAGCGTTGAGCATTCGATAGCTCTACATGTGTAAACTGAATGCTGAGGCTAGTTGTGCGTGAAATTTCAAGTCCTTACGGCTATTCCAAGGTGAGAAACACAAGTTTACGTTTTTTGTGGCCGAGAACTGGGTCCCATACTGTACTTCTCCGTGCTACCTTCCACGATTCCATGACCGTTAGCACGACATGGATTCACGGACGCAACAACAAAAAATTTAAATGGTGTCTCTGACCAAGCCAGAATTAAAAACTCACAGAAACTATTGTTACCATTAACTAACCGTAGGGCATCAACAGAGTTACAGGTTAACGAGCTCAGCGGGGGAATTATCGGGATTTTCCTGCAAGAGTTCACTAACAATAAACGACAAATTTCAATACCGCACTCGGCAAAGCCTCGTGCGGTATTGAAAAGTTCGAGTTCATTGTTAGTGAACGAGTACAGGTAAATCCCGAAAATTCACGAGCAATGAGTGCGATAACATTTTTATTATTCAAACTGAATACACTGCACAAAGAAACACTGTATTGAAACCACTGTATTTGAGTCAGCCGAAGCCATAGTGTAACGAAAGTGGTGTGTTGAATTTAGACCACGGCTATTACACCACGATAATGACGTCATGGTGGTTGTTTCGTCACAACCCAGTATCACGAGGTAGAAATCAGCCAATCAGAAAATCAGAATTCGTACAGTGTAAGAAAGTTGAATAATAATAAAGATTAACCAACTAACATGCAAGAAAAAGCTGATGATAAATAGGCCCTCAAAGAAGCATCTTTGGAAAAGCTGTTGCCATCTAAGCCAAAACAGATTACAGTAAAGGGTTGACACTTTTCTCAATTTAACCGTCACAGGTTTTTTTTTGTTGTTGTTTTTTTGTCTTTTCTTTCAGTTCTGTTTTGTCAGCTAATAAGATGACCATGTATATATTGAGTAACACATTTCCATTGCGTGTTTTAAATATTCGTTTACCAAAAAACGTCACATGCTTTAAACTAACGTTTACGCATTACTTATAACAATTTAAGTGTCCTAACACGCTGGTGGTCGCTATATTAAAAGGTAGGGGACCGCTTTACCCTTTACCGAACTAAGTGAAATGGACATTAACCTTGACAGTTCTTTTTGTCTCCTGCAAGAAAGTATCCTGGTCTACAAACGCAGTAGAATGACTGGTACGTGTTGACGCATGTGTGTTCGCATCCACCATTTGATGTTGCACATTCATCGATATCTAGAAATGAAAAATTGACCCATTTGACTATTAATGTGTGTCACCTAACATTGCAGTTGATAACATGATTATTTCGACTCACTGAGTTTCCCAGTTTTCATTCGGATCACTGTGTATGAAAAGAACCGATTAATCCACTCCGTGCAAAGATTCGTCAGTTCCTTTGATACACCGTGATCCGATTGATCTGAGATCTATGATCTTGATCAGGATCATCCCAACGGAGCTCACCCTTTGATTTCTATCAGACAACTGACAATGCCTTAGAACTATCGTGAAGTAATAGAGTAAAATGAGGCAAATAATAATTAGCGAACTGTCATTTCCGAAACCACTTCTCCTGATAGTTAGAAATTTCTTCTTTTTTTCAGTAAGTAATTCTAACAACACAATTGGTCTGTTCGAATAGACCAGCAACAGTATTTGAAAATGCTAAATCCGACTGCATTGATGGCGACGAGTCTTGGCTTCACCTCTGCAACTTCTTTTCCCAGAATCCAACTCGAGACCACTCGGACAGGAACAAGAGAATGAACCAGCAGAGTTGTGGCACGAGTGGGAACAGCCACCGTTAGAAATTGAACACTCGTTGATATCTGAAAGAAATCAAATCATAAATTTGGAAAATTAAATTCTCAAGCATCAGTTGTAGCCTCAAACTCTAACAATGCCTTTTCTTTAAACACTGACACAACGCAAATTACGGGTGGTTTTCTATTTGCAAAACAATTCTGGATATCTCAGTTGAGAATAGTCCTGTGACTGCGGAACGAAGGGCCGAAGGGATTAGAACTGGTGCACACTCTACGAAAAAGTAAATGGAACACAAATTTCTATGCCGATGAATGAAAGTTTCTCCCGGTTTCTTCCGAAAATTTCCTAGTGGACAAAACCAAAAACTAGTATTCCATTTGCAACCCAACGGGTCACTCTATTTCCAGGATTTTTTTCTAAAAGGAAAACAACCACAATCTCGTCTGAGACCCTCGCACCTTCCTCTTTATTTCTCTAATCTCTGGTGAACAAGATTGTGATGATTTTAAGACAAAAGACGACAAAAATGTTATGTTTTGAAGAAATATATTTACAGCGGCGTCAGTAATTTTCAGTCAGTATACTCAACTTAAAGCTGAATTTGAGTTTGTTAACCTTATATAATAGAATAACATATACACTCCTGGAAATGTACAGCATTAAAAGCTGAAGAGAAAGTAGCTTTCTTTCTATGTAGACAAGGTTGTGTTGAAAGTTAGATGCTTGTCGGGCCGTGCATATAAAACAAATGTCAAAGAAATTAACCATCGCGTCGTTGAAGATCCCATTTGGGAGGACACGGACTAGTTCATGATTTGCAAAAGTTGGAGAATCTAAGCTCGGGACTACCGAGCTTAAATTCATACCAGGTAGTAGTAAGAAGGAATCGATTTTAACCAAGGACTCCCGGATTACAAGTCTGGCGCTAGCTCCCTTACCACGCAATCTCCTTCCCATGTAACAGCAGTAATTGAATCGTATTCCTCAATTTATGAATACACTATTCACAGCTGTAATGATGACATACAATCCTGGTCAAAAGTCTCGCCTTAGGACACTATGCACGTTTGTCAATATATGGTCTTTCTCTCCTTCCAACTTCCCCCACCCACCCCAGCACAATGATAATGCTCATTCATCCAAAGTAGATCCACTCTTCCAACATTGCTTTGGGGGAAAGGGGACTCGGAAAATTGAATAATGACTTGCCGCTTTCAGTAAAATAACGCGTCACCAGTTGGCATTTTGTTAAGTGTTTCAAGGACGTTTGGCCAGGAAGGTAGAATGATGCGTAAACACATATGTCTATGTCGTGATTTAATAGCTTACCAACACATGTGTTTTTCCCCTGAAGTTCATAGCCTTTGTGACAGTGGCAAATGTATCCTCCATTAGTGTTCTTACACCATTGATTGCAAGGATTATTGGCGCATTCATCTATATCTAAATAAAGAAGAAATCGAACATGCAGAATGATAAATTTTAGTTTTCTCTTTGATGCTTTTTGGTGCAAATGTTGAAGCCAACTCAGTGTTGGTCTATTCAACTTTTGCTTTTGTGTATGTGTGTGTGTGTGTTTGGACGTAAAGTTTTCAACTATGCTTGATACTCTATTAATTATCTTCGAGCGTAAAATGAGTAAAAGATCGTGTTTTCATGGCAAACTGCGGGAAAATATGAACTCAGCGAGTGGCAATAGACCATTTCCAAGATACATTGTGCCTCTGTTCCAAAACGAGTCTTCGAACATATTTTCATATGAATGGTTTCACACGAAGATTCGTTTTGACACAGGCAAAAGGCAACTCGGAAGTGGACAATTGAAGTTAGGTACCTGGACACTTCGGATGGGTTCCAGTCCACCCTCCTCCCTGGCATGTTCTAGATGTGGATCCCTGGAGAGAATATCCTACATTGCATGTGAATGTGATCGTACTTCCTGCGTTGTAATTGGACGAAGACTTTGTGCCATAAATTGGTGCCCCAAGCGCCTTACAGTTGGTCGCTATAAAAGGTGAAACAAAAATAGAACGTCCTTCAGTGAGAAACACTATTACAAACCCGTTAATCCGGTCACCAACGGACCGCAAAAATCTGGCCCCACTAACGTGGAGGCCGTGTTAAAGAGGTGCTTTAAATAACAAAATGGCTGACTACTCGTACCAGAATAAAGTGGCCGTAATAACGAGGTAGCCATATTAACGTGTTGACCGTATTAACGGAGTAACCGTTAGGCGGGTTCCACTGTATCATTATTTCCTTCCTTATTTTTCTTTAGCACGTTCATTGGACAAATAAAAGTCTGATGGCTGGTCCTGGGAAGATATGACACATGACTTTACCTGTCTGACAATTCTTTCCTGTAAAGCCGCTTTTACATAAGCACAGGTAGTCGTTATATCTGTTGATACAAGTTCCTCCGTTCTGACAAGGTGATGTGCTGCACTCATTGGTGTTATCTTGAGGTTTGACGATTGCTACGAAGAGAGAATACACTAAGCACTTGTTTTATTGTAACGCGACATCATTTACACTGATTTACGCACAAGTACCTTGATTTTGGCTCAAAACTTAGCTGGTAAATATAGATGCTTAAAGCAGGGCTCGAAATTAACTTTTTCGTTCAGGAGCCAGCTGGCGACTGACGGAAAAATTTTGGTCGCCAGATCGTAAATTTTGGTCGCAAACTTATTTTATATACAACTTACACAAGAACACGATTTTATACGCTACTTTGCACGCAAGAAAAGTCACAATTGAGAAGCGAAAACAATTAGAAACAGCACGAGTAACACTTAGTTATAAAGCTACCGTTGTTCTCAGGTGATATGTATCTGGTCCGAAGGTGATGGTTGTCTCCATAGTCATTTTAAATGAATCGAAGCATAAAACGTTTTAGGTCCGTGTTTTTCATTGTGAGACAAACACGGGTTCTTTCGTATTTTCCCTTTGCTACTTCTTCGAAATGCCTTTCTTTATCTTCGACTTGCTTTCCTCGAGGCCTTTTCGCTGCCGACAGTTTGGTGAAATCCACTTTCCCTACATCAAGGATTCAAAGTTTGGATTAACCTTTTGGCTGAATCTTAATACCCCGCACGTAAAAACTCACGTAATTCCTTCAACTGATTGGTATATCTGCCGCCATTTTCGCGGCAAATGAAAAGCACACGGTGTTGAAGTGTGCCTGCGATCCCAGTTTCGGAAGAAGCCGCTGAAACAATATGGCGCACCGTGAACCAAGTATCGACGTGTCGAAATACATTCAATATTTTTCGACTATCTTGTAATATTCAGACATTATTTTACTGGGGACGGAAAGGTGAGTTGTATACTAGCTACCACATCCGATTGACTTCCTAATATAAAGATTTAAAAACAAAAGCTGTGTCGTGGTTTTCTTTAGTTATCGGACGAAACGCGATCGAGTCGCCAGCTGGTGACCAGTTCTGAAAATTTAGTCGCCAGTGCTCAATTTTTGGTCGTATTGGCGACCAGTGAGTGGCAATTTCGAGCCCTGTTGAAGTATAAATCAGATTATGGGTATTTCTAGCGTCACACGATGTTTTTCAATTTGGTCCCCCTTAGTGCCTGGGTAGCATTACTTCAAGTCATAAAGCGGCTTTCACTTGATTGTCGCGAATGAAATACAAAGTAATCACTTTCGTCAATCCCAAAATTCGCTAACAATCCAGCGAAGCAATCAAAACTTGAAGCAAAAGCATGTACCTGATACGAAGCGCGGGAAAACGCCCCTGGGGGTCTTCCAAATAAAAAGGACCGTGGTACTCATCGGCAATTTTGGAAAAAAAACCTAAAATGTTCCAATACCCCGCTTTGTGGACGTGGATTGAATTTTTTTTACTCCTAAGAGGTACTAATTCTACTGCACAACACGTTAACTGACACTTTCATAATTTTTCACAGCAATAAATACCTGATAAATGAGAAAAAAAAGAATAACAATCAGTTGATTTTCAAATATCCCCTGACATATATTTTTTCGGCTCAAAACCCTAAAAGGCACTGCGAAGGCCCCCACAATAAAAACTTTGAGGCTGAACACCCTAAGACGTACAAAAACCGTTTTTTCACCCTTAAAAGGTACGACGAGCACCCCCGTCCTTTTTATATGAAAGTCCCTCCCCCCCCCCCCCCAGGGAATGACAAACTACTTTCGACATCAATTGCGCGGAGTCGCGAACTACTTGTGACAATCAAGTGAAAACTACTCTAATCGCAATAGGTCATTTCTGAATTGCCTTTAGCTTCTTTCCCAAAGCGATTCTTAGTGCTCATCCTTTCATATGAAAATAAGATTTCATTCACATGCAAATTAAACTCATTTTTAAATGAATGGTTGTGCACCATGCCTCGCTTTGATAGAGAGGCTTAAGGCAACTGGGAAATGGGCTATTCGAACCGCTTGTATTAGGGAGATGAATCGTTTTGAGCAACTACCCAAATCTTATAGTTCGTTCGCGTTTTAGCAAGTGCATGACAGGGACAGATTAAGTTGCCGTCTCATATCACATTTTTTTGCAGCCTTTGCCAATTCGAAGAGATTTACAATATCTCAATCGAAAATTGTAATGGGTCGAGGGAAGGTTAAGGGAGTAAGACCTGTAACGGAATTCTTACGAAATAAGAAGTACTTGCGCAATATCTGTTAAACCATACTCTGAAGCTCATTAATAATTCATTAAGTTTAAACAAAAGAAATCATGACCGTGACGGTGTTTGGAATTAGCATAGATTTTAATTTTACGTTTTTAATTATTCATTTTCTATCTAGCTTTAGTTTCGATTAAGAGGATATATCAAACACTCAAGACCGTGTTTGACCGCATTTCCAAACATCTCGAAGTTCGTCAAAAATACTCCGCTACGTGTCGTATTTTGGAAATTTTGCGCGTCGCATTTGGAAATGTGGTCAAACACGGTCTTTCGTGTTTGATATATTACATGAAGTACTTACGCAGTGGGCAGCCATAAGCCTCAACTCTCATCGCGATATGTGCCTGCCATGACTGTGGTCTAAACCTGAGGTACAAAGCTTGAAACATTCTGACTTCATTACGAACCTCTGTGTCCTGGTCATTGTTGCCAGTAAGGGTCTGTAGGATTAAAACACTTAAAAGTTACGTTGTGCAAACGTTCTGCTGTGCTCAACGCCTTGTGACAGTAGAAATAATTTGCTTTTGTCTTTCTGGAGGTAGTGATTTCATAAAATATAAAAACTTCCTTCGCACGAGTTTAAATTTAAAAGGTTAAATTAACTCACAAAGATCTGTGCCGATAAGATATTAAAAGAAAAATTAACTGTGATTCTATTTTTTTTTTTTTTTTCATTATAGTGATAAACTCTGCGTAAAACGCGCGGTAAAGGTACATCTTACGTTTGGATAGTAAGTCCAAGTTGATCCGTCGGTGCTGTGTTCGAGTTTGTAGCTCTTCACCCATTGAGCAGCGTCCGCTCTGCCTTGAGTGGCCACTCCAGTTATCTGAAAAATCTGGCCAAACTTGATTTGGAGATACTGATTTTGGTCATTATGTAGGGCAGCCCAACCTCCGATCTGAGTGGTTTGTCCCGCAGAGTTAACCTGAGCTTGAAAATTCAGACGACCTCCCAACGGCGCGTGTTTAGAATCATATGAGGTGGATGCTGTCATATCAGCGTCAGGAATACGGCTGTTTGTCGATACCCCAAGGCTTTTAAGGCAGTCTGTAAGGAAATATTCGTTAACAATTCAAATTTGCGAACTTCCATTTTAAGAGAGATGTCTAAGATTTAACCATTTCTCCGCGGTACGACTAAACTTCCGGCTAACGTTGTCGAGTGAATAATGATTTAAGGTGACTCAAAACAGTTTTCACCACTTTCCAATACTTAGATTTTGATGGGTCATTATAACCACTCTTCATCAGTTAATGCTCCTTTCACGGTGTCAGGAAACTGCCCAATCAAGGGTGCACATGTTGTTGTCATTTTCGTGACACAATCGGTTACCATAGCAGCAGAATGACCTGCTAAAACACCTTTAATTTCAGTCTTAAGAATTATCGAGTTTCCATTAGGAGGATAAGATGCAACTATCGGCAAAGTTTAAAAAAATCTGTACATGGGTTCAGAGCTACCTTGAATTTTCGAAACTGTCATTCTCACCAACTCCCAAACACCTACAGAAACTCCAGAAACACTTCTTTTGGTTTGCGATTTCATCATCAGGGCTAAAACAGAGTTAACTTTTTACCGTTAACGTTGTAGAGTCAATCGCCAAATGGGAAAAATTCTCGGGGGAGGGGGTACTCCCTTATATGGGCTATATAGGGATGCGAGGCCCCAAAGGGTATGGTTTTTTAGTCGTTTTCGTCAGAAATAGGATATCGATTTCGGCCATTTTGGTCTCAAATATGTTATGGTTTTTGCACTCTAGTCTTGAATTGGGCACGTTTTTAGAAGAAACTACTTTTTCATCATTATCGATGAGACCATCAATAAAAGCCTTACACAATGCCTTTAACACCGATCTGAACTAGGCAACTGATTATAAGGCAGGTCAGGTGTTTAATAGGGTATCGAAATTTTTGTAAGGTCATAAATAGGGTAGAGAAAATCACAGTTTGATCTTAAACAGGGTAAGGGTTTTGGGAGGCGGGTTGCACACTCTCACACAATTTTTCTGGGAGTGCCACCCTCCCCCCCCCCCTCCCCCCTCCGGAGATGGGGCAGAATAAAAGTGGGAAATTGCAGATAAAGAATGCCTCAACAGGCCTCAGTGTTAAAAAATATAGTGTTAAGTTTGCCCTACTAGCCCTGAAAGCTAAGAATGAAGAATTATGGCCGTTTTACTAACTCAATTGGAAGAATCTGAAGTTTGATGAGCTTGCCAACACACTGTTAACGGTTGATTTGTGGCTCAGGTAACATTTCTTGGAGGAGTCATCAAAGTCAAACGACCTGCAGATAAAGGAAGCTTCCGACAAGCAAGCCGACGCGCAGGCTTCTGGGGACGTGTTATCCACCGTTTTGTCATCGTTTCCAGATATGTAGGACTTGTAAGTTAAAGAGAATTTTCTCTGCGCGGCGGCAACTGAAACAGATTGAAAAGTGAAGGAAATTAAAGGAGTTCTTAATTGAGGACTCCGTTACATGTTCTTACCAGGTATTTTATGGACGTTCTAACCTTGTTTTGAATTTTTGAGTGCGATCACAGTGCCTGTGCCTTCCCAAGTGTAATGAAAACCACTGAATTGTGCAATGGAATCCCATCAATCCGGTAACCAGCGGGCCACTGAAATCTAACTGTATCAACGGGGTGGCCGTATTAAAAAAGTTCTTTAAATAAGAAAGTGACTGACTGAGCTTTTGTTCGGGCCAGAATAAAGTGGCCGTAATAACGAGGTGGCTGTATCAAGGGGGTGGTCGTAAGGCGGGGTACGGTTCCAATATCAGGACCACTGTCAAAATTGTAATTATCAAGGGTACGTAGATAACTTTCAATATAGTAGCACCCCACCCAAGGCGAATAACAATACTACTAGTCAATAATTTCTCTTTCTGAAATCTCAATTCAAAAACTCCGTTAAAACATTGCCTTCAAGCCAGGATTAAGTACACATGGGAAGGTAAACAATATTACATATGAATACACTAAGTAAAAATACACTCACAGTCACAGGCGTACGATTTATCAGTCAAGTGGTACTCTCCATCCAGCTGCTCTCTGAAGTCGCCCCAAGCTGCAACATTTCCCTTGACATGATCACAGCTGTATGCAAGGTTGTAAATGTCGTTTTCTGACAGGGTGTAATCAAAGATGTTCATTTGACTAACATCGCCGATAAAGCTTTCTTCAGTATTAAACCCACCACCTATTTCGTCTTGCTCTTCGCCAAGGATCAATACACCACCTCCAGAGATAACTTCGCCCTGTTGGAAAGGCTCAGCAGAGCTTCTAATTTTCACGCCATCTTTATACGAGTGCCATGTCCCTCCCGCGCTCTCCCACGTGACTGCCACGTGATGCCACTGACCGTCGTTTACGTTCAGGCCCGTGTAGACTGTAATGTTGTTTACAAAAAGGTTGAATGCAGCAGAGTCCTGCAAGGTCACTGCGTTGTCCTGCACTTTATTGACTTCTTGAGTGGCGTAGGAGATCACCGTACCTGGGTTACTATCACTGGTACGCATCCAAAAAGCAATGGTCAACGCGCTAAGGTTTGGAACTTCCTTTTTGCTCTCGGAATATGACTTGATTTCTCTGACTTGAAGAGACAGATCGTAGTCAGACGAAAGTACTATAAAAAGAAAAACGCATTTGAATTAGTTACTCGTGTGTCTCTGTGAGAATGCAGATGTTTAATTGCTTCTTTGATAACTCTGGAGCACTTGGTTTGTTCGCAACCGTTCGAATGGTTTGTGAAAATGCGTTGTTTACGTGCAGGACTGAAACCGTGTTGATTACTCAAGCCAACCGACTAGACATGTGGTCCACGTCTCCGGCGCCTGTAAATTGTTCCTCGCTATCAAGGACCTTGCTCTCACCACTCGATCGGGTCACGTGACAGAGAATTACTGAACAAAGTAGAGCACGTTAAGGTAAAAACTCTCTTGATAAGCTTCTCGTTTTTGTGGACAAAATGTCGAGAAAGGAGACAACGTTGAGGTAAAATATCATTTGCATACGAAAAATAGGAAATACTGAAAGAGAAGGATGTGATGGCGAAGCATCTTATCCAAGAGTAGTAGTAATGACATCATTACTTTAATGTAAGTAAATACTCTACAGAGTGGTTTTTAATTGACTGTCGAAAGTAATCAGGCAGTTATTTGGATTTGGTTTAGGTTTTACTACAGTTTGAGATTGACTGAGGAGTCCAATTGGTAAGTAATTGGTTTGATTTTGGTTTTATTACACTTAATTGAAAACCGCTCTAAACGGGCCCTATTTAACATTTAGATTTTGAGTTCGAGATTTCTATGAGGTGATAGTTGATGAGGGCAATGCCAAATCAAGAATCACCTCATAGAAATCGAGAGCTAGTAATCTAATTGTTCTAATAGAATTCGTATTAAATCTCCTTCAAGTACCAATTTCCAGTCATTTCTCAATGCGGTATTAAACTTCACGCTTTAGCGCGGATTGAATCGTTTTTTGCAACTCACAGTCGTGCACATGCGCTCATCGGTTCACTGAAAAATTTTTTGGTTTTCAAAGTGGCATAACGGTCAGTTTTAATTCCTTGTTCTTGTTTGTTGTTTATTTGATCATCCCCTTATAATTCTTAATCTTCCTAGAAACAATAAAGAAACTAGAAAACGTTGCTATTATGTGGACGACCTCTAATTAACAATTAGATTATAGTTGATAATTATTATTAGATTATTATTATAGTTGATGAGGCCGCAGGCCGAATCAACTATCGCCTCATAGAAATCGAGAGCTAATAATCTAATTGTTTTAGTAGAATTCTAACTGAAATAAACGCAAATAACGGTTTCTAATTGTCTTTCTACGCATTATTGAACTTTACGCTCTAATAAAATCGCACGCATTGAATTGTCCTTAGTAAATTTGCTGTTTACGCGCGCGCACCCGTTTTTTCAATAATTTCAAGTTTTTGAAGTCAAGAAACCACTAATGTCCTTCTTTTGGTCTTCTCAGAAATTTAATTATCCATTTACATCTAAACTTTCTTCCAAAACTTCGGAAAAACGATAAAAACGCATTTTGTGGACGGTCGACAGCCACTGCACTCTAATGGCTGATACTATACGAGAAGCTCAGCCAATCAGATTGCAGCATTTGCATTAGTATACTAGTAGAATTCTACTAATGGCTGATAGTGTACGAGGAGCTCAGCCTATCAGATTGCAGCATTCGCATTAGTATCCTAGTAGAATTCTATCAATTCTTATATTCTGATTAAGAGATGCCAAAATTTTGAGAAATGTGATTTCACATATCAAGAATATTTGTCTGATTGACCATTCTCCCTTCAAGCATGCGTAAATTGTTATTGGTTCCTGAGTAAAAAGAACTCTCTTATCACGGGTTAATGATCGATATCATACCTTTAGAGCAGCGACATCCGTAATATGAAGGTGCACACTTGCAGTTGTAACCAGTTGGTGTATTTACACATGTGCCACCGTTATTACATGGCTGTCCCACGCAGTGATCAATAGCATGCTCGCAGTTGACGCCAGTGTAACCAACGGGGCATTGGCATTTGTACGATCGTAAATCGTCCACACAGGTACCCCCATTCTTACATGGATCCCCAGTGCAGTCATTGTTATCGATCTGGCAATTCGCACCACTGTATCCTTGATGACACTTGCAAGAGTAGGAATCCAAACCACTGATGCATACACCGTTATTTTGGCAAGGGTTTACGGTACATTCGTCTATTTTCAGATCGCAGAACTTTCCACTGTACCCCTGGGGGCACTGACAGTCGAATGTTCCTGCTTTATCAATGCATTTTCCCCCATTGACACAAGGTGTGCGTTGTGTGCAAAGACTGAAAGGAAGTTCGCACTGATTGCCCGTGTATACAGCAGTACACAAGCATTTGAACGCATTCACCTGCAAAAGGTAATCCAGAGGTAACCTTTACGTACCTTTAATCGTACTTGCCTAGTCGTACAACAAAAATACTTTGATACCACAAAGAAAAAGAAAGTGAAGCTTAATGGTTCTTATTACACGACTTAATTACTTTAGAGCGCCAATGACTAACACAGCCGATCAGATTGCTCCATGGCCGGGCCAGCATAACTTGAAGTGTTCAGGATGATTCCAAATGATCCGGCCGGACCTCTCTTGAAAATTTCTGGTAGCCTTATCGCTTACGTTTCTCACAAAACTTAGGTAATTATTTTTTTTATTAACCAAGCTTGCTCTGGACTACAATAGTTGAATATGGGCCTTTTGTCCTTTTTGCACGGACCTCGCTGCGCTCGATCCAGTCTGTCAAGACCTCGGAACTATATTCTCCCAACACGGCCCTTGTGCTTGGTAATTAAGATATATTTACTATGTAGAGCACTTTTCGGAACTTAGACAACTGGTTGGCTGATAAAAGGGACTAGATGGGGGTACCGGAATCATAGATAGAGGTAGAACATTTTGGCGAATATTTCTCAGATGTCAGTGTAGTCTTCAGATCTCCATTCTCAGTTGTCAGCTTAGAGAGAATTGGATAAAAAAGAAAACAATTTTGCTCCAAATCACAAGCTGGTGTTTGTGTTGAATGAGGCTACAGGTTGCTTGTAGTTTGTATCTAAATACCTTGTTGACACAAGTGGATGCCTCGTAACACGGCGAAGAGAGACACTCGTTGATTTCTATCTCGCAATTCTGTCCTTGGAATCCAGGTTTGCAGTCACATCGGTAAGATTCTTTCGTGTTCACACATGTTCCACCATTCATGCACGGGCTCGAAACACATGTGTCCACCTCTGTAATTGAAGGTTGCACCCATTACAGTTACTATACAAATAAGGGGCCTCAAATGTGGTAAAGGAACATTTCATTTTCTGTAGCATTTGGCTATCACCTCAACTTTGCGTCAAATTTTGGGGGAGGATATTGTTGATATCATCAGATGATGAACTTCATTTCCTACGGTTGACTGACTGGTACCTTTGAAAGCAGGATCTGACACTGGCAGTGTTTAATATCGCAAGTACTCTAATGTCTCACCTGTACAGAATGCCAGGGAACTTGCCCCAGTGCCGTGGGTAGATTCTTGTCCCGGACAAGGCAGGGAGGATGTTTGCCCAAGAAAATTCTGATACGTTCCAACAGGAGAAGGCAAGCACGGTTCCACTCCATTTTTTGAGTATGTTCCCGGAGCACATTGCACTGAAACATGGTTATATACGTGTATAATGTTTGTTTAATAGTATTGTACCATCTCAACCAGAGTAAAACAGTTAAAATTGAAACCATTTGGATGCATTTTACTGACAACCCATATCTAACGTTAGGGTAGTAGATAACACGGATGGCAATCTGTCCAAAATTTTTGTTTTATTCTTCGTAGGAATTAGACGAAGATTTGAACAAATAATCAGCCAGTAAGTTCAACTTTAGATAGATGGATAAATAAATAAATAAACTTGCCATTAAAAAAAAGCGGTTAACCTGTCTGTCACAATTAACAGCAAAAACAGCACTCACTTCCACAATCCTGGATTCCTTTAGCTGCACTAATGACAGTTACAGTGCCTGCTGGGCAATTACTGCAGGCTTTGTTTCGTTTTTTTGCAGAGTAGGTACCACTAGGGCAGATGAAGCACTTAGCTATACCAGTCGGAGAATACAGTCCTGGGCCACATTCATCTGAAAAAGTCAAGTGGATGAATTTTACCATGTTTTAACAACGAGAATAAAAAGAGAGTTGAAATAACGCTCAGAGGACTGTTTTTGAGAAACTTCGAGGTATTTGGAAATGCGATGAAACACAATCTCGAGTGTTTGACACATCTTTTCAATTGGAACACAAACTAAGGAGAAGACGGAGAAATAAAATTGTTAGGTCTATACCAAATAGTTTCAGATCCAAACACTATCCCTGACTTTTTGTTTCTGATATGATTCTGACTCTCAAGTAACACGCCTGTGGAAATCTTCAATAGCACTATAACACCTAATTCGGTGGCGACTTCAATATGAGCTTTTTTCACTAGAAATGAAGATAAGTAGTCACAACGTTCATCGATGAAAGAGGGTGGTAAACGTTTAATTTTTGATGTCTAGCTTGCGACTCTAAGCTCGATTACCAGCCGCTGCTCGGGAAAGTAGACCAGACTCGAGAAAGCGGCTGAAATAAAGCCTAGTCAAATGAACATAAGACAGAATACAAAGAATCACTCAAACAAATGCCAAAAATCAAAACCAAAGCAATTACCTGTGCAGGCTGTAAAGTTCTCTTTCCTTGTTCCTAAAGTCCATGTTCCTTCCGGACATCTTTCACACACCAGAGCACCTTCTCTGGGGCTGTACGAGCCTTCTGGACATAGAAGACAGTCATCCGCGGGTCTGTCATAATACGTTCCCACAGGACAGCGCGCTATAAAGGAAAACGATCATTTAAAAGTTACCTCGTTGTGCCAGTTATCATGGTGATACGACCTGAAGCATTTCTGCTTTTGGTTTCTTTTTTCCAATTGGAAATCAGTGAACGCTGTCATTATATAATCAGTTGAAGGTAGGTTCTGACAGTGTTAGATATTCTAATTCCTTACCGTATACGTTTTTGTAACCTAAACACCCTTTTACGAGACCTAAATTGACTTCTTTGCGAGAACCTGCAAGAGTCGTTTTAAGCATTACTTTATTTATTTTTTCACAACTAATACACGGAAAAAGGTTGGTGATGGATACCGGCATACCGGCCAAGTGGCCCATCATGCCGGTACTTATCCTGGTTTCTGTAGTATGAAGCCACTAGGAGTATCCCCCCTGGGTGGGATGCTAGTCCATCGCAGGGTTAACCCCCGGCATTTAATTCGCCGATATTCCTAATACACCTGAGTGTAAAGAGGCTCTGCGAGAGAGAGAAGTGTTCTGCCCAAACACACAGCACAATGACCCCGGCCAGAGCTCGAACCCGGACCGCTCGATCCGGAGTCGAGCGCACTAACCATAGGGCCACCGCGTCTCCATGGTGATGGACATATTGGCGTACTTACTGCATTTTGTGACTGCCCCTGTATCCTTGTTGCACTTGCATGGTGGTTCAAAACAGTTGATGTCGGCTTCAGAACACTTCTTAACCACGGCACCCTCCTCTGAACAATAAGCGTCAACCGGTCCGAGGTTGAAGTTGTCGACGTCTTTGTTTTTTAATTCTAGTCCTGATGATGCCTGAAATTCTCCCCAGTTGATTGTTTTCAGGCCGTCATAAACCTGTGTCCTCGACGTTTCCAGTCTTGCTTTCTCTGCATTGAACGCGGCCTGACCTGCGTTGTCATTGGTTCCTTGCGTGAGGCCAATGCCTTTCTCGATGTAGTCATAGTTGAATGTGACCTTCAAACCACAAATGATTAATTTCACTGTCGACATTAACACGTAAAGGCGAGGTAGACTAAGTTACAAAACAGGACGTCACTGGAGTGAATGGATAATGACCTTAATTTACACAATTTATGCAAGATCAATAAATAAATTAAATAATATATAGATTTAGCCAAGCCTAAAAGCGGAGCTCCTGGACCGGGTCTTTCAAAGCCCGATTAAGCTAGCCCAGGATAAGCGAGAAGTTTGATTTGAGTTTTGTAACATTCCAGAGAGGTTTTCTGTTTAGATTGATGGGCTTTCTGTTTTGAACTTCAATAATCTCATACACAAAATAAAAGCAGTGAAAATCGTTTTTATACCTTCCGAACAAGCAAACCTGACATGAGCCCGCGATCCAATCGAAAAGAAGTACTTGGTCGGCGGTCAACTTCACAAAACTTGAGAACTCGATGAGCTCTCAACCTGAGCCCGTGATATGGTCACGTAATACTGGTCAGCGAATACCTTGTTTTGACAGGTCTAAATTGTCAATGGATGTCCAATATCAAATATGTAAGCTATAAACCAAGACTGCATGCCTCGGTCGGCCTATTAGCTGGAATATGGCCGCCATATGTTATGTTGCGCGACGTCGTCGTCGTTGGGCGCACGCGCCCGTGATCCACGCTGCTAGCCATGTTGACCATGAAAAAAGAGTTGCATGGGTTTCTATTTCTATGCATGCATGTGGTTCTGTTCCTATAGTTATGGGGCTCCGCTTGGAGGATCTTCGGCCTGCCGGAGCTCAGCTCCGCTATTATAGCTTTTGGGGTCAAGTGTAAAGCAACAAAAAACCGCAGTGAAAAGGAGAATGCAAACATAGAAATGCTTATTAACTATTAACTCATTTATGATGAAGTAATGAAAAAAATCAATGTGCTAAATGACGTAGACACTTGAAACACAGTCTAGAAACACATTTGTACACGTTGGCGAGACACAATTTAGTAAAACTATTGCCCTTACGGTAATAGTTGTGGTCATATCGAGGCTATTAATTTTAGATAACTGCAAAGCCTAATGACCATCGCTGCAGCTATGTACAAAGTGATAATATGTCCAAATATCACCTGAAAATAAATCAGCCTTGAGCTGGATTCGAACCCATGACGTTTGCGATACCGGTGCAGTGCTTTACCAATTGAGCTATCAAGCCAACTGGGAGCTAGACCCGTACATGTCATGTATATGTTGAAGAACGCAAGTGAATTTGAATAAGGATCTTACATTTGAAATGGGCAGTAAGATATATAGACTTGAAATGATCATCGCAGTTACGTACAAAACTTTTGAAGCACTAGCCGTGAAAATAACGCCCGAAAAAATTCCATAACCATGCATTTAACTATTTCGGTAATGTGACCTCTCCTCTGTTCACTCTAACTACATGTATAGTTTAAACTTAACTTATACCCAAACAAGGCTAGTGGGATTAAACTGCACTTCAAGTCACAATCCTGGTCACAAGTGTTGGGACAGTTCACGGCAGATGACTTCCCAGGCAGCCTCTCTTAAGACCAAGACCGCGTAAGTCCGCCTGCCCCCCTCCCCCCCCCCCCCCTCCGTCAATGTTGATAAAAATCTTGAAAAAAAACCTTGACAATAGCTTCAGAAGAGCCGCGGTTTTTTTGGCTAGAACAATATTCTCCAGGTAAAGTGACGATAAGATAGATATTCACGTCTTATTCCAATAATAATGATTTTTCAACAATCACGTTCGGTTCCAACACAACTGTCTAACCACTTTCTATTGTCCCTTTTTCATTTTTAACCATATCCGATCTAGTCTTCAGAATAGCTTCATTTTCTTTCAACATTGCTAGGAGGGAGGGGGTCTATTCATCTTTTTCTAAAACGTCAAGGACGTAGTTGAAATCGGGGTTTTAGCTCGCAAAAGGGGAGATGTCCCAACAACTTATGGCCAGGATTGTAGGTTAGCTGCTCTCTCGAGAAGAGAGCGCGGGCTCATTTCCCTGACAGCTGCTGGTAATCGAACTTCAGTCCCAATACCTCTGATTCCGTCTGCCAATAAACATTAAGCAAACTTAAGCAAACCACGACGGCAATGGCAACAAGAACGTCTCCAAACAAAAGATTTGATGAGCAGAACAATGGCAGTTCACGTGTGTTATCAAAGAATTGTTTCACGCTTAACGTGCGTATATCGAGTTATGGATGCACGCGGGAAGTTTGGAGAACACGAGAGAAGAGTAAGATATGCTCGAGGTGCAGCTGAAAGCAACTCTAGCCTCTTGAGTGCTCTCCAAACTTCCCAAGTGTATCCATAACTCAATATACGCACGGCTAAAAGCATGAACCAATTCTTTTATAACATAGCGAAGACAACTTGGGCGCTGAAACATTTTTTTTCTGTGGTTGTCTACAAATTTCTCACAATGCACGGTGATGGAAAATAAAGGTTAAAAAACGTTACAATCAGTTAAGCGACGGTTGGGCGAGAACGCTTCGACAGGTCTCTAAAACTGTAAAAAAAATTCGCTTCTTCGCCTTAATGAAAATTCAGGCAAACAAAGTCAAAATACACACTGAAAATGTAGGCAAACAAAGTCAAAGTGCTCAAATTTTAGTAAACATCTTAGCTTGGTAAAAGTCAACGGCTCGAAGTAGAGTTTGGATTGTTCCGAATGATGTTCACATTGTCGAAACTTTAACAAATTTAAAAGGAAATTGCAGTTAAACTCGACAGAAACCTTGCAACCAAAATGAAACTGCACAGGTCATGTTCTATACGCAGCCTCGATAGGAATTAGATAGGACCAGCGCGCGCACTATGTTATTGTGGTGCATTTCTTAGCAGTCCACTGGAAAACAACAATATAAAAAGACAAAGTTCTGCGTATTTTGGAGGAAGCGGACGACGGCGTCTAATTTTTCGTATTTTCATTTGGAAATGATCGCTGGCATTACAAAAGTTTTACATACGTTTTGATACCGATAGGCGCACCGAACAGATCTAGACAATTGAGAAATTCGAAGGTAAACTATAACTTCATTTTTTGCTAGGCGTTGTCCTCGGGGTCATCGTCATCATTGCTTAAACTCCCTGTTCACCAGTTTCATACCTCTCTGACAGAGCGTCTCTTCCGTCTGCTCTCTGGCACCGAAGTAGCTCCACAGAATATCTCTATTGTGCTCATGTTGCACCCTGGCTTTAATAAACAGAAGAACGGCGGTACTTGGGGACTCCTGAGGATGTTATTAAGGAAACTCTCCTTTAGCCTAGTTTGCACATTGGGATCATTGCAGTCTCCGTCGTAAAAGAAAAGTGGAGCGTTTTTCAACTTCAACCAAGAAGGATTCTCAGTTTCTGTTGGGGTAGCAAAAAATAATTCAGTCAAACAATTAAACAAGTAAAACGAAATTATGGTTGATAGTTATACCTAGAATCTATCCATAGTCAAATTCTTGATTGTGATTGGTTCTCCGCGCGCTTATTTGCGGTTGCAACTTTTTGTGATTGGACGCCTGTAACTGCACAATGACGCCATTAGCAAATCAACTACGTGCGCTCAGTTGAAGGCTGGGGTCTACATGAAGGCCGTATTTTGGCTGGGTATTATGGTTTTAATGCAAATATCTCGTTCACGTTTCAAGCAGTCAAGAATCTCTCTGCTCATCCCACATATCTATGTTTTGGGCTGTTTCGTAGATTTTTTTTGGTGACTTTTAGGTATATTTGGAGATAAATAGTTTTTATCAAAGGCTCAGTAAAATTTATGGAAATAGGAAATTTTGAAGATTTGGTATTGTTTTAACATTAGAATTTGAAGTTAAAAATTGGTAGACGTTCCATAACCTTTTTCCCCTTTTAATCCCTCTTTAAACTTCCTAAAATTTCACTTAAAGTCTTGTTTACCCCCGCCTTAATGACTTCCTTCTTAACCTGCCCTAGAGTTTTTTTTTTAAAGAATTTTTCGCTCAAAAGTTTTCAAAACACTTGCAATTCACAAAGTCACAAACTCGTACAATTTAGGGAGTAATCGTATCTATAACAAAATTTTCGATGGCGATTGATTCTCCGCGCGCCTATCTGTCACGTAATCGGCGCGCAATCAAGTGGGTGTCCAATTACAGGTATGAAATAACAATTGTTTTGTAATTTGATACCCACTTGAGTCACGTGATTGTCACCAATTGCCCTTTAATGGCTTTCTTCTTAATGTTTCCTACAGTTTTTAAAACTTATGGAAAGCGCCTCGGACTTTTTCGCTCAAAGAAATTCTCCAAAGACTTTTTTAATTTCAAAATTTGTTACAGATACGATAAATTAATAATTGGACCACGCGTGGTACAATTGAGGGAGTAATCGTGATCATAATTTCAAATCGCTCTTGCGCTTCGCGCTCGTCCGATATTGAAATTATTATTTGTGCGATTACTCCCTGAATTGTAATCCACTCGGTCCAGT
Source organism: Orbicella franksi (assembly GCF_964199315.1). Classification (NCBI taxonomy): domain Eukaryota; kingdom Metazoa; phylum Cnidaria; class Anthozoa; order Scleractinia; family Merulinidae; genus Orbicella; species Orbicella franksi. The sequence continues at coordinate 8,228,956 of NC_138153.1, forward strand.
GACCCGTTTCTCGAAGGTCCGGAAAAGTTTTCGCACCCGGAAAGCCGTAGCAAAATCTCAAACCTTATGATTTATTTTTACAGAGCTGTTTTATTCACATATTCTTAATGTAAACAGAGGTTCCATTCCGTAAAAGACGTTTTAGACGTATACACCTCTCTGTCTACCGACTAACTAAGAATGGTTTTTCGGGCCCGAAAAGCTTCCGGGGCTTTCTAGAAACAGGCCCCAGGTTACTATTACTAGATATCGACGTGAAGTTCACAAATGTAATTGAGGGGCATAAAGTTCCTGCGCTAATTGACATGGCCTGTAATTTCCTGGGGTTTTTTTGCACTAGAAAGCTTACCAAACATGCTGCTTGCTGTCACTTTTTTTCCTTAATTTACCGACACTTGTCATGCTCATTTTCCATATACGGTCCAAATTGAGCTGCAGGTATAAATAAACAATAGCCTCCATTTGGCGCGGAAATATGCTAGGATATTTGTCCGCGGACATTATTTGTTCCGAGAAGCGAACAGTTTTCCGAGAGCGTATATGGAAAATGAGCACGACAACTGTCGGTAAATTCGGTCACGTGACGTGTTTAGACCAATCACACGCGAGCGAAAATATTTGATGGATTGTAATGGCTGGTAACCGCGATTCAGTGAGCCGTCTGAAAATCTAAAATGCATTATCTGAGGTATAGAACGCAAGAATGTATATAACCCTCGCAGTTTTGATTCTTTTAACTGGCAGTGAAGCTTTTTAGATCAGTTAAATTTCACATCTATATTTGAAATCACTACCAATCTTATTTCTTACTTACTAGAACAATCTGGCCACGGTAATGTCTTGCTGTAATTTTGACCCGGTAAGGCATAATAGTTCCATGTTCCAGATGAGCAGAAGTACAGATAAGGAGGATTGAAAACAAAGTCGTTGTCTTTTTGGCACTTAACGGAGCAAGATCGGTCGGTTCCATATATGTGGCAGACCAGAGCACCGTTCTTTGGAGGCGGGTACAGTGGACAAGACTTCTCTGTAAAACAAAAACAAGCATTGGCAAGTTTAAAATACTAAGGCTATGTTCGCACTTGGTGCCCGAGCATGGTGCTCAAGTACGATTCTCGCTGGATACTAATGTAAACACACCTTTTTTCCAAATACTCTCACTACGATTCGGGTACAGTGCCCGTGCTCGGATACAGGGTCTCGACCTTGTACTCGGGCACTAAATAGCACTTAGGTACTTAGAGTACCCAGTATCTGAACGGAACACTTTTTTGTGCCGGTGCGCAGGCACCAGTGTCATTAAGAGAACATGAAAACCATTCTCATGAGAAGGCGATGGAGATGGATCGGGCACGAGCTCAGATGAGAACCCGACAACATCACACCAAGTGTGAACACAGCCTAGTCTGCACACGAGCCAAGTGGTCTATCAGGCCGGAGCTTATCCCAGTTTCCTTAGCATGAAGCAACTAGGAGTATTTCTACTCTACTCCCCTGGGTGGGATGCTGGTCCATCGCAGGGTTACCCCCAACTTTAAATTAACCGGTACTCATTTATACACATGGATAGAGGAGGCACTGTGAGAGTAAAACGTTTTTCCCAAGAACACATCACAATGTCTCCGAAGACGAGCGCGCTAACCATGAGTCTACCGCGCCTTCACAGACACAGCCTAAGCGTAACAAGACTTGTGGGGAAATCATAAAAAACTGAAACTTGTAGTTAACTCATAGTCAAACTTGTAGTCATATCATGTTCAGTACTCGAGACGGGACTCCAAACATGACTTTGCCATCGAAATTAAAATAGCCAGGAAAAGTATCGATGTTACTAGCCTGCTACCAAAGGCGGATACAGGGGAGGGGTTGAGAGACCAGTGCCATCCTCACCTTGAGTAGCATTTTTTGTTATTTGTTTGACTCATCATAAAAATAATAGAATAACATTGTTTTATACCTGGTTGTTTCACTTCCACCACTTGACTGGTTGTCAAGTTTGGAAAAGATAATCTACATTTCACGACAGCATCATTAGTTTTGTTTTTCTGGTTGATAAAAGGGAAACTCCAGCTTTTTTATCGAAGATGTCTTCACAAACGTTTTTCAAGTATCAGGAATGCTAGAACGAGTGTTTTAAGGGGGCATGGCTCGGACCCCCCGAGAAGGTCGCGCCTACGGTGCAAGCCATCTACCTAAGTACGGCCTTAAGTCATGGCGATACTTTGGACCTAAATTATAGAACAGTCTCCCGGACTCAATCAGATCCTCGGCGAACTATAAAGCTTTTAAAAATGCACTAAGTGACGTGGACATCAGCTGCCATATGTAAACTTGTTTTAACTTTTTTTTTTTTTTTTTTCATTTTCTTATCTTACTTGTACATAGTTTTTATCTGTACAATTTATATAATTTTTTTTCAATTCTTATACATTCTGAGATATTTTATAGCAGTGATATATTCTTAAATAATTTGGTTTAATATATATAACCAACTGTATACATTTTTACTTTGTTATTTTATTTTCATGGCGCACGTGTAAACTAGCTGTTGCGTCCTGTAGACTCTACTTATCAAGTCGATGGGACGCACCGTTACCATAGCTAAGCGTGTTGTACAAGTAAAGTAAACTGTCAATGTCTATTTCTATGTTTAATTTGCACTGCAATGCAAATTAACGAGAACGCTTTCGTAATTTTCTCAGTCATACAATAAATAAATAATCCAATAAAAGCTCGAGCATTAAGGATTTACTCTCCAAGTATTATTTGAAAATTCTTCCCAATGGTACTCGCCCGAGGATTGGTACAATTTTAAGAGAATTTTCAAATTCACTCGTGTGTAAATCCTTGATTGCATTCGCGTTTATATGCAATTTCCTATAATAATTGCAACAGACAAATACTCACTCCTGATTGTAATTCTAAAATGACAGTTTTTGTTCTGGTTATTCGCTTCATCGCTGACGGTATATGTTACTTCCCTGGAGCTTGGCACCGGAAACAATGCTCCAGTCTGTGTGTTGGAGATGATGGATGGTGGCTGTCCGGAGTTGTCAGAACATTTCGGCCTAAGCCAGTTCACTCTTATATCAAGGCCAGTGGCATTGTCTATGGTTATGTCCGGTGGACAAAAACCACACGTTGGCGCTTCTGTGTCTGGAGGAATGAAAATGATGAACATTAAATGGAGGCTATCATCAACCTTCTTTTTGAAGTCTTGGAGTAAAAGTTAAATAATGTGCATCTATCAGTCTCGAGAGGTTATGGATACGTGGTCTGGGTGTTAGTTCTGGCTATGGTACAGCGTCGGGTGTGACTGGTCAAGCCGATCTGGGAGTGACAGTCTCTCTCAAACTGGTCTGTCTGCCTGGCTTCGGGTCTTCGTTCCCTGTCTCTTTGTTTAGTTCTGTAAAAAAAGCGACATGCTAAATCCCTGGGATAATAATTTACATGTAATCTCCACTTACCTGTTACTTCAACAGTAAAGGAACATGAAGCCGAATTTCCGGCGTTATCCGTCACAACGTACTTCACGTCATTTGAGCCGATTCCTATTAACTTGGGAAGTTTTGTATCCACTTCCTTTTTTTCTATCGTCAGTACGACTTTAAATAAATCCACCGTTATCCCAGGCTCGTTCTCAGTCAACGAGTTGTCCTTAAATGTGAAATTCCAGTTGGCACTTGAAACATTTTCCCCCTTGCTGTTGTTTAACTTTAACGTGCCGGTTGGGCACTCTAACACTGGCGGTTGATAATCTAACCGTGAGAAAAAAAAAAAACAATTGTATGATGAGACGAATTATTCTCGCGTTCTGATTGGTTCTTACTTATTATCTATTGGAGGACAGACGTAGAGATGACGTCACCAACACTTTCTTGTTTCTTTATTTAAAAAGTAGCTTCCATGTTGCCCGGCGTTTGTTTAGAAAAAGATCACAGATAACGTCAACGTGTGGTGGGAACATCAAACCTTTATTGCAATTGTAACTAGACCAATACCTCCTTTTGGAGAGAAAGGCGCAATGAAGGTGTACTATTACTGTTACTATCACATCACTATCATTATCACTATCACTATCATTATTGTTATTACTATGACTATTACCATCACTGTTACTATTAGTGACGCAGTTACTTAACGGCTCACGGGCCAATTGTTTGTTCTTACCATATTTTGACGTCGTCTGTGATCAATAACTGAACAGACGCACAGCAACATGGAATCTATTTGTTATCATAAAACCGCAAAAAGGGCCGGAACCAATATAATTAGATTTTTTTAAAGATAGCCGGCAAAGAAAAAGAGAGAGAGATTTTTCACTTAGTCTCGACTGTGATTAATCCCTCTTGTTAGCCCAGCAACTTGACGGAAACCGACTATGGACAATTGTAATGACTGCCAACGGTTGTGATTTGGACGCATTGAAACATGTTAATCGAGGAGACCTATTATTATTATTCGTTATTTTAAAACACAAACGACATCTTATAAAAGTAATATACCTTATTACACGAAACCTCGAATTTTGCGCCCTTTGCGAGAATCTCGAAAATCTGGTGTTGGAGTAAAACAAATTTGCCATAGTTATTTATGACAGAAATTTCATTCCAATGCTCCAACTTTTCAAAAAATAAAGTTTCTTATGATAGGCGAGTACCAAAACTGTAAAGTTAGCTGTCACGAGAATTTCGTGTCCTCTTCAATCGTACAGTAGATTTAAGGTTCATTTTTGTCCTTTTGATCCTGCTTTTCATGACGTGCAACGTGGTGCTTTAAAAACATGAAAAAAAATCGTTAAATGCTGATGTAAGAACAAGGAACGCTCGCGCAAAAGAATATTGTGCGTGCAAGCCATTCAGGCCCCGTACACATTAGGGAGGAGAAATTTGAAAACGCGGTTTTCACTCTGTAAGCAGCAATTTTTTTTCCGTCCACACTGCACTGGAAAAATTTAAAAACGTAACAATCACCGCTCATTTTGGCTGCGTGTTTTAGGAAAACTCGGGCAGGGAAATTCCATGCATGATCGTCGTGATTGCAACGTCTTCGAAAAGCTCTGTTTGCAAAATGTTTTTCGTCCACACTAAAACGCAAAGCCGGCGTTTTCAAATTCCTCTAGTTTGAAGAGAGTTTTCGAAAAGCTCAGTTTTCGTGACGGATTAGTGTGGACGGTAGGCCTAACAACGGAAATAAAGCTGCGTTTTCAAATTTCTCTGGGGTAGTGTCGACGAGGCCTGAAAAATCATACACCAGAACCCGAACGATCTAATCTGGAACTCAACGGCATAAGTTAGTACACGAGTTCTCTATTGATCTTCACAAGAACATTTAAACAGTTCTCATTGACTTAAAAAGAATAGAGGTTTGCTAAAGGGCTGAAGTTACTTCTCATGGACTGTACCTAGACAAACTGGAGTAGTGGATCTGTATTCCCATGTGCCATTTAACAGACATGTCCTTTGGTAACTTGATATATCGTGAGGAAGGTTATTGATGTGATATCCGGATGGGCAGTTAAGCCTGCAGTTTGTGCCATATGGTTGGGTGCTGTTGTCACACGTTTTCGGGAAGTACCAACCAACAGAAGCTTTGGGAAGCGCTGGGCATGTTATCTCTGGGACGGTAAACAACAAATCGTATTTTACAATCAGCAAGGTATGATATAACTACAATTTCACTGGCTATGTAATCATATTTAAAAAAATAAGCTTATTGAAATAAGCTTTCTTTATTATTTCTAGTACTTTTGCTGTCTTTTTTCAATTTTCTTATACAACTGCCTCACGGTTACAGCAAGGAGCCCAAAAGTGTATTAACATTCTTTCATCCGTGCAGACTATCCAATCAGAGGCCGAGGAGGGATTTTCTTGACTTCCGATTGGATAGCATGGACGCACGAAAGAATGTTAACAAATTAAAATTGTCAGACTTTTTGCTGTAAAAGAGCCCCAGTTCTCTGGCCTGGGGTATACTCCCTTATATGGGCTATGTCGGTAAATGTATATTATTATTACTATTATTATTATTATTATTATTATTATTTTATTATTATAAAGTTGTAATTTTTTATAAGCCACTAATAAACATTATTATTATTAAAAAAAAATTTTTAATTATTATTATTATTATTATTAATCTTTTGGATAGCATGAACACACGAAAGAATGTGAACAAATTAAAATTGTCACACTTTTTGCTGCAAAAGAGCCCCAGTTCTCTAGCCCGGGGTATATTCCCTTATATGGGCTATGTCGGTAAATGTATATTATTATTACTATTATTATTATTATTATTATTATTATTATTATTATTATTTTATTATTATAAAGTTGTAATTTTTTATAAGCCACTAATAAACATTATTATTATTATTATTAATTTTTTCGACAAATGATAAGGGTTGTAAAGAATGAGTGTAATTTGTAATTCGTTTATAAGTTAGTATTTCCCTGAAATATATATTGTCCTAAGAATTTTTACAGTTGTAATTTTTTATAAGCCACTAATAAACATTATTATTTATTATGAAAAAATATTATTATTATTATCATCATCATTAGTAGTAGTAGTAGTAGTAGTAGTATTAGCATTAGTTGTAGTAACCATAATTTTAATCATCATCATCATTATTATTATTATTATGCGAACCCAAGAGGGTATCGTGTTTTAGCCGTTTTGGTCGTTAATCTGGTATCGATTGTGGCTATTGTCTTAAATAGGGTATGGCTTTTGCACTCTGGACTTGAATTGGGTGTATTTTTTAGAATAAGCTACTTTTTCAATCATTATCGATAAGACCGTCAATGCCTTCACAATGCCGTTAACTTTGGTCTGAACGAGGGAACTAATTGTAAGACCGGTCTGAAACAGAGTATTGAATTAAGGGTCAGGTCTTAAATGAGGTATAAAATTCCTGATTAGGTAATAAATAAAGGTAAAAAAAAAGGTTAAGTCTGCATAAGAGCCAAGTGGCCCACCAGGCCGGAGCTTATCCGAATTTCTGTAGCATGAAGCGACTAGGAGTATTTCTACTCCCCCCTGGATGAGATGCTAATCTATCGTAGGGTTAGCCCCAGCATTAAGTTCGCCGGTACCCATTTATATTCCTGGGTGGAGAGAGGCACTGTGAGAGTAAAGCGTCTTGCCTAAGAACACAACATGATGTACCCGGCCAGGGGTCGAACCCGGACCGCTCGATCCTGAGACGAGTGCACTAACCGTGAGGCTATCACGTCTCCCAGAGTAGGTCATAAATAGGTTAGGGAAAAGTTTGGTCATAAATAGCTTTAGGTGTTTGGGAAGCGGGCCACACACTCCCTCACGATTTTTCTGGGAGTACCCCCCGGAGACTGACGTCGGCCAATTCCTTTTTAACTTACCTTTACAAGTAGGATGCGGTAGAGGAGCCCACGTTTTGTTCAGCCGACACGTGATGTTTTCGTTCCCTTCACGTTGGAACCCAGTCCTGCATTTATAGGTACACTTTGTCTGATATACCATGTTGGTTGCTGGGCTTCCGTCAGGTTTGGTACATGTTCCCGTAGGGGGATTAGCGTTGGGGACAGACTTGTGTTTGCAGACAATAGCTGATCAAGAAATAATCAACCCATGTTAACCAATAGAGTACGATTTGGCAAACAGATGGTGCCTGTCATAAGAGGATGGTCTCAGAGCGCTCAAGGACGTTCGCCCGAAAATGCGCTGCTTGATAGATTACTTGGCTTCACACTAGAAGCTAAGTTAGTTTCAAGTAAGCACTTCACTTAAGTGCACTTGAAAATCTCAAGTCATACTTTAGAAAACTTGGCTTCACACCTGATGACAAAGAGTGTCACTTGAAGCATTTTCGCAGTAGAATCAGTCACACATATCACAAATGCGATTGTTCGTCAGTAAAATCGTGATGAAATGCATATGGTCGCTTTGTTGCTAAAGAGCAAAGGAACAAACGACATCTTCTGTATTTCTCTAGAATGGCTCAACGCGGGTTTCGGCAAAGAAATTGCTGTATGGCTTTAGCTAACCTAGAAAATGCATATCCGTGTGACTCGTCCACTGTTTAACAGAGTTTTTCAAGTGCAAAGAAATGACCTGGTTGAAACTTAAACAGAAGCTGGTTTGTAATTTGCAGAAGAGCATTTGGTGTCGAATGATATGAAAAGCAATGGTTTAAGCTGTCTATGATGATGAAATTCAAACAATTAATTTGTTTATCGGTCCGTTGATCAGAATTATAGCAATGCTGCACATCGCTTTCAGTTGGCTCCCATTTCCTATTTGTCAAGTGCGTTCTCAAGTGTGGTGTGCACCATACTTGGCGGCGCACTTCGGCTTCTTTGATCTACGAACGTTTCCATGGTCACTAAGTAAAGTCCAAGTAAGAACATTTTACCCCTTCACACTAAAAGTAGCTTCCAAGTGCACTTAGATTATAGTTACAAGCTCTAGTGTGAAGCCAAGTATTTTCTTCAAACTTCTACTGAGGACAGACAATGCATTACTTGTTTCAGGAATAAAAAAAAATTGGGGGTCACGGACTTCGTTTCAGAGAAAAAGCGTGTGGAAAAGTAGTCTGATTTTGAAAAATTGGCGCGCGTAAATCAGCATAGTCTGCCAGAATTTTTAGCTTAAAATATCAAAGATGAATCAACGGAGACAAGCTATCCTCGCAATATTTTGTATAAGTGAATCCGTTGCGTTAATAATTCTAAATGTTGCCAGCGTTTTCACAAAACATAGCCCTTCAAGAGGCATTTGAAACCGCGGCACAGATAAACGAAGAGCTAGAAAGAACGGAATTCGATAGTCCGTGTTGCAAAAAATTCAAACTTCTAATCGATGGATTGTCTTTATTTTTCCGACGAGCGTCCCTGACCTAAGAGTCCACTCCACAGGGATCTAGAATACGTTTGCTCGTTGTGTTTGTGTATGTCTTGTTTGCATACCTGTACATTGAACAGCGGTTCCACTCCAACGCATTACATCTCCAGCCTGGACAGTACATGTTCTACTGGTAGTTCCGACAGACATTTCGAACCCCTCTAAACATTCAAACGTGCATGTCGATCCATAAGTGTTATAACAGTTCCCTTTTATAATTCCGTTGGCTGGCCATGTCAGCGTCTCACAATGACGGACTGTTCAAATAAAGAGACACAATGGTATAAGGTACTTTATCTTGCCTCTTTGCATTATACATTGGATTGCACAGCCGCGCTATCAAACTGAAAAAGGATGTGTAAGCGGGCATAATTATGATAATAACAATAACAATAATAACAATAATATTAATAACAATCAAATTATATTGAGCAGATATCAATATAACATTTTTCAGCTGCGCATTACAATGTTTAAGAAAATGTAACTACTTATAAACCCTCAATCTTACTTAAAAATCCTAAAAACATCTCTAATACAAGTTCTTTTTAGAATTGACAACAATGGGCATCTCAATCTAATGTTAACGGCACGTAGCTTTGACAGATAACTTTTTTCCTTGCGAGACTGGCAATGTAGTAAATGTAGGATATTAGACGGCGGCACACGTTTTCCCGCTCTTCGCGTCCGCTAGAAGTTATTACCTCGAGTTTTCATTGGTTCACTGGATTTCCTTTGTCTCTTTGATTGGCCAGAGTGATTACTTTGGATTTGGTTTTGCGCCACGTAATTAAAGAACGCTCTATAACGTGTTTCATTATCTTTCAATATACAAAAAGACTAAAACGCCTAAAATGGTAAAAGCAAGGAATTATCCATCACGTCAGCACCTGGGGAAAAAGGTGAAGTCTGCATACGAGTCAAGTGGCCCATCAGGACGGAGTTAATCCCGATTTCTGTAGCATGAAACGACTGGGAGTATATCTACTCCCCCCTGGATGAGATGCTAGTCCATCACAGGGTTACCCCCAGCATTAATTAAGTTCGCCGGTACCCATTTATACACCCGGGTGGTGAAGAGAGGCACTGTGAGAGTAAGAGGCACTGTCAGAACATTGCCCCCGACGCATTGTCCCCGGTCAGGGCTCGAACCCAGACCGCTTGATTCGGAGACGAGCGCACTAACCATGAGGCCACTACGTCTCCCTGGTCAGAACCTGGAAGCTACCAAAAACCTTATGAATCCGGAAATTTGAATGGACCAATCAGGATTCAGCAGTTGGGAAAAACTGTACTGTCCTGACGTAAAATGCATGTTTAAAGGAAAGACAGTCCAGTCGGGCAACTTTTCTCACCGGTGACAGCATTGAATATTCACGAAAAAGGATTAATAACTCAAATAACCGTATCAGATTAAAGCTTTTAATTTGGATCCGAAACTGGGTCGCCCGCGTTCGGTAGGGCAGCTCGGTTTTGATTGGCACACGTCCTGCGGGCGCAGCGCCCGTATGTAAGGAAAACTGACATGGAACAAACACCTTAGTTAAGAAGGGAAGGAGCGGAGATGGAAGCTGATGGGCTACATATTACAGCAGAGTGAGGACCCGGGCACCAAAAGGAGGAAGATGAGTATGATCTGTAAAGACCACCTGAAGGAATAGGGACCAAGTAGTTGGAAATTTTGGATTAAAGTGCCAAGAGTTGCAGCAGTCAGGGGAGGGAATGGAGACACTATGTAAAGGACTTGTATGCATCACCATGGACACGAAGGAAGATAAGTGACAGGTATCATAATAAAGGCCACGGCTAAATTCGTTTACATTTATAAGACACAACTGGGAGGAAAAGTTCAAGTAAAACTTGAATTCTGAGATTACATGCTTTACTTGGTTAGCTCATGGCACAGTATCCTAGCATGTGATTGTATTTGCATTTACCTTGCCTTGAACTCAGAAGCAATCACTTGAAAGCTATTATAATTACTAACTTGTACAAGCTGCTCCGGTTTGTGGTGTGCCAGCATATCCTGTAAAACATTTGCAGTCCACGATACTTCTGCTGCCTTTACGCTGGTGACCAGAGTTAGCAGGGCAAGCTGTGCATGTGGCCGCATATCCACGGAAATCCTTGTAGGTTGAAAATGGGCACTCTGCCAAACGAACCAAAAACAAAATCAAATTACAAATTAAACCACCCGCCTATAGCGTAGGCAAATCGAGGCGGGTAAAGGTAGCTGCGTTGCGTCAAGTGGCCCATCAGGCTGGAGCTTATCCCATTTTATGTAATTTCTGACGAATAAAGGACGAATTAGTCGGAAATTATCATTCTGACGGCACGTTGGAGAGACTCGCGATGCATTACGGGATGCTTAGGGGCTGTTTAAGATTTTGGCGTACGATTTAAGTCATTCTAAGTCGGTCAGTCGTAGTGTTCGCCCACTTTAGTTTTTAAGATTATGTTTCGATTTGATCAACTTGTGGAAATAGAATACCCTTTCCTCGGGGTTTTGTGCTGCTACATTATATGAGGAATAAGTTTCCACATATTTTTTTGGCCATCGCAGGGTTACTCCCAGCATTAAGTTCGCCGGTACCCATTTATACGCCTGGGTGGAGAGAGGCACTGTGAGAGTAAAGTGTCTTGCACAAGAACACAACACAATGTCCCCAGCCAGGGCTCGAACCCGGACCGCTCAATCGGGAGACGAGCGCACTAAACATGAAGCCACCGCGCCTCCCAAATCGACCCGTGCACTATAATGAATAATAATACATTAAGTTAAAAGGCAAGAAAGAATAAAATTAAACAAACACGTACGCAAGTACAATAAGTCGACCTGGTGATAAGTGGGGCTAATGATGAAAAGAATTGGGAAAAGGGGAAGTTACAATAAATACAGTCATAAGATACAATAATTATGGGTTTTCAATTTAATCCTAAACACTGTGAGGAGCAATTTATGACTTTAAACTTTACTTCTCGAGCCTTCACAGTCATAGCAATTTGTAGGCTCATGGTTAGTGGCAGATTCAAGCAGAGGCTAAGGCTGTACACTCATAATAATTTTTAACAGCATTGGTAGGCGCGGAAATGAGTAATTAGTTTCTTGCTCACAGTTGAACCTCGCTATTTCGAACTCACAGGTGAAACGAAAAATTGTTCGAAATAGCGGGAGTTCGAAATAGCTGATAGTAAATGACTGAAGGAAAATTCCAAGGGAAATGGTTTTGAGTTCGAAATAAAGGAAAATTAAAAATAACTGAGTTCAAATTAGCCGGGTCCAACTGTCTATTCAATGACTGAGAAAAATACTTCATTGTGATTGGTTGAGAGCTAGCCAATGTAATCGTTAATTTCAATTTGCATTGCAGTAAAAATTAACTTGCGCTCTTTCGTTATTTGTTTCAGTCCTATAAAAAAAATTGAAAAATTACGTGAAACCTGGAGCAATTAAGGATTCACACGATGAGTAACATTTGAAAATCCTTTCAAATTGCACTCGCCAAAGGCTCGAGCATATTAAGATTACCAGTACAAAACAGAATTGATGATTAATCATTACTTAAATCGATCATTCGAATAGAAATCCACTATATGGATAATGACTCTGATAGTAGAAAGCGAAATATTCCGTTTAAACCAGCCGGGACAAACAAGAACACATTCAGCTAAAGGTATGCATCTTTAATCACCATCTATACCGTTGGAATAACTCTAAGATAACGGCTCCCACGCGACCATGATGGCAAGCGAAGTAGCGCGCGGAGAAACGCAGCAAAATAGACCAGATATTGACCAAGACAAAGAAATAGAGAATGATATTAAGGAAAAACAATATTTATTTGGAACTGTGGCATAAATAGTTTGGCTCGATTGTTTATAACTTCATCCCGCAAGCAATACGTCTGGGCTGCCTGAGTTGTTATATGCCCAAGAAAATTACCGATAATCATCATGATTGGCTGAGAGCAGGTCGATTCATCGCTAATTTTTATTTTGCACTGTGGTGTTAATTAACACGCGCGAGTTCGTAATTTTCTCAGTCATATAATAAATGAATAATTGTTTCAATTGGAATATATGTACACTATTTGTGAAATTTGAAAAATCCTTCCAGGGTTACACTCGCAGTAAAGGCTCGTGCAATAGTAAGAGAATTTTCAAATATCGATCACTCGTTAAATCATTCGCATTCATGCGATTACCTATACTTTCAGCATAGCTACAATTATAACGATAAACAGTACAGTAATTACCTACCGATACATTGACCTACGTATCCAGAGCCTGCATATCCCATTGAACATCCGCATCTATAGTCACCGTACACTAAGCCACAGGAACAATTGGCATTTGGATCGCAGTTATTGTTACATTTCGACGCAGGTACATTTTCTGTTTGCCAAAGTTGTTCGTAAGGATCTGAAGGGAAATGGCAAAGTTAACAGCTATAAAGATCTACAACTATTTCACAAACACTTTCAGTGCATTACCTACAGATGCACCCAGGCCGGCTAAATAATATCCCGAGCAAAGGAGAAGATTCTCAGATGAAGGTTTAACTTGAGCTTAATTCTAAGCCTTCAGTTAAATAAACTCCATCTAGATCCGGGGGGGGGGTACTCCGGGCAAATGGGCCTTTCTGAACCTTTAACATTTTAAGTAACAAGCAAGAGGAGGCCAAAATTAACTATTCTTATTTCTCAGCCTAAAGAAAAACGAACTACTTAATGATAGGGAGCTTAAGCGACGACGACGGCGACGCCGAGGACAACGTCTAGTCAAAAATAAATTTATATTTTGCTAGCGAAATTCGCGATTGTCTAGATCTGTTCAGAGCGCCAGTGGCTCTAAAAACGCGCTCAGGCTAGATATGCAATGACAGAGTTCGATTCCAAATGGAAATACGAAAAATTAGCGGTCGTTGTTCGCGTTCATCAGACTACGCAGAACTTGGTCTTTTCACGTTCTTGTTTTACAGAGGACGGCAAAGAAATGTACAAAGATTTATAACGCACGTGCACAGCTATTGTTTTGCTCATTAAACCTTTTGTTTAGTGACGTTCTCGTTGCCGTCGTCGTGGTGGTTTGCTTAAACTCCCTAGTATTTCAAAATTAACCTTTCATTTCATCTTGCTTGGAAATTTTCGATAATGATTGAGGACTCGATCAGCCACTTCTTTTTTTTAAATTTAGGTTATCATCGATTAAATATATTACTTCAAAGATAATCCTTCTAAAATTCAATTAAAAAAAAAAAACAAGAAAAGTACTGCCATGACTTAAAAAATCGATCAGATCAAAAATAGTGTGCGCTAATTCTACGGACACCATTATCTGACATCACCTACTGCTGATGCAGCCATCGTTTGAATCCCAACCATTATTGTTTTCAAAAATTTATCTCGGTGCAAAGATACCACCTTTATTTTCTTTATTACAAGTCTTTTAAGAAAAATGTTATACGGCCAACTCACCTCCTCTGATATAAGTTGCAAGTTCAGCGAATTCGTTGAAGTCTCTCAAATGAAATGCGTGCTTGTCGGGGTCGTCAACGAGTTGTCGAAGTCTGGGGAAGTCGACATACCCTACGCCTATGGCAAATACCTCCACATGACCCGCTAGCAGTTTCTGCGCTCGAGAGATGGGGCTGGAATCATGGTAAGGGTAATTCCAGTAGCCATCTGTGAGAAGGATAACGACAGTTTTAATCTTAGTATTTGGCTGTCTCTTCAAAGCGTTATTGAGGCAGACCTCCCAGGCTAATTGAAAGGCGTCTCTCATGTTTGTCATCCAGCCATTGATGCTGTGGGACATCGACTTAAACCTTTCGTTGAACGTACACTTGTTCTTTGTTACATCGGGAGCCGAAATTTGAGTAATGAATTTCGTTGCGGTACTTCCGAACGGTATCACCTCAACGCGGGTTGCTTGCAGGCCTACGCTCATCTCGTTCAGTAAGTTCATGACGAATTTCTTTTCTTCGTTGAAGTCGCTTGTCCATAAACTGCCCGAGGTGTCCACTAAGAACACCAGATCAGCTTGCTGTTGGTAGAAGCCATGACTACCGCTAACCTGATCTCTGAGAATCTTCAACTGCTCTTTTGAGACTTTCAGCCAGTCTTGCGTAGTGACAAACTGAAAATTCATGAGAAGAAAAACGGCAACGGGGAGAAAAACTTTCATTTTCCCCATAGCTGAAACGATGCTCGCCCAAGGCTTGTGAACACGCAAAACATTAAGCGTTTTCATCAACTCTGAGAGTTCGTCATCAAAACTCAGCTGTGTACACTAATTACAGCGGAATTTTGTCATAGTAACGATTTCGGCCAGCTGATTACATATGATCTGATCAACCGACGCAAAAGCAGCTGTGAAATTCCCAGAAAGGTTTCAATTCGTGACAAAGAGTTTGCATAATGACTAGAAAATACATTTGACTTTGTCCATGAATTTTTCGGCAATCACGTTAATGAGTGATTAGAGTTTATGCGCTGAACCTTCGGCAGGAAGATTGGTTACATCAAAAAGACAGTGTTTGAAAGCGTCTCTCAAAACGTTACTATACAGTTCCTGTAGGCTTGAGACAGCCTAAATTCCCATGTTAACCTGTAACGGCAGCAAACGGAAAGAAATCGCACCTGAGTGATGAATTAATAATCATGAAATAAAGACGATATTGATCAATGCCAACATATGGAGCTGTGGTTTGGTCTCCTAAAAGCTATTTTTGAACTTTCACGGACGACCTTTTTCTTGGGGAAGACTTCTGCCATAGGGACGCCTATGAAGACGTCCGTAATTCATTTATTCCATTTTACATTGATCAGTATTTCATGTTTGCATTCTCCAACAACAAATAATCAATAGAGAAAAGCATGTGATAAAATAACTTCTTAATCCACGCCTTTGATATCAGGATGCAATTTAGTTAATTTTCTGTTTTCCTTGTAGTCAAATATCTGAAGGGAGTACAGAAATTCAATTTGTTTTAGTGATATTCATGCAGATTCTTATTGCTATAGATTAGTGTGGGACTTTCTCGAGAACGTGCAGAGCTGCATGTGGTTTGAATGATTTTTCAGCTGCGTTTTAAAAATTTTTGGGTAGGCATTGTATTCCTTCAAGTCTTCAGCTAAAAACCTTGGGATAAAAAACTAAAATTACAAAATTGCGTTGCCCATAAACTGAAATTGTGGTAATGTGAAGGCAAGATGGACGAGCACAATTCAACTTGCTAAGAAAGAATGCCTTTACATAAAACTCTACAAAAGCCTCTTATGATCTTACAAGGTTTATGTACCCTTGCACCAAATTTCTTTACAAAGCTTTACGCTAATCCGTATGAGTAAACCGACGCGGTCTTCGAGCTTACCCACCGGCCAACTTTGCGGAAAAGAGAGGGTACATGAAATCAAAGAAGTCAATAAATTCAAAGCAAAATTTTCGCTCGGTCAAGACGGAAAGTTGCCTAATGAGTCATTTTCAGATGTAAACAGTTTACAGGTGAACATACAAGGAAAAACTACTCCTTAGCTGCAAGGTTAAGTATTTTAAAAGTATAATAACTCGCATCCATTTTATTAATTAACTGGGTCGGAGGGCGGCTGAGAAAACAACTCAAATCTCAAACCGCAGGGAATTGCTTGAATATTTAAGAAAACAGACAATCTTTTAAAAAATTAAAAGTGATTTAGAGGAATGGAAGTAAAACAGGAATAAAAATTATTGATCAGTAACGGGTTCACACACATGGAACACAAACCGTAACAACATAATTGGAGAGAAAACGATGCATATGACCTCGTTGTAACTGATTTCGGCATTTTATTGATAAAGAGATTAGTAGCTGTAAGGCCAACTGGAAAATCTTCCCGCGAAGGCAATGTTACATTGGACAATTTATTTCTCTTGCAAATTAAAATACAAATCTATCAGTGTAACCGTCCTTGGGTCGTCGTCTCCTCTCGTCGTCTCGCTTAGGGGAAATTGAGGACTTTGGTCTCACTTAAAGGTGTTTAGTGTGAACGCGCATACTTTTAAACGCGCATACTTTTAGCCGTCAAGGTATCTTTTAGGGTTGCACTCGAAGACACAATAAAAATAACGCTGACATATCTTTTTAATGTAATGTCTTTTGGGGGTCAAGTAAAGCTCAAACCACGCTCAGTTTGGTCTCCTATAAAGAGTCCCCGGGAAATTAACATGTCTCGGAACGTTTTTCTTCCGGAAAGCGTTTTTACGGAGTAGAAATACGTTTTGCGTTTCATAACGATTACCGAAACAAAGTAAAAAGCGTTGCGAGGCATCGTCTGGTGCAATTTGTCCTGCAGCAGCGCAACAAAATTGCGATCGACTTAAGCTGTTAAGGAGGCAATGCTTGCGATTAGAGAGAAACACAGAGTAACTCGAATAAACACCAAGGCAAAAACAGATTGCATTTTTTTCCTTTAATTTCTTGGCTACAATGGAATCAGCAGTCCGACCACACTCATTTTAAAACTACTAGCATCGTAAATAGATACACTCGAATAAGGTTGATTGCTAAATTCGACACTGCATATATTTAGTTTACAATTAGAGTTCTGACAAACCACTTAATTGTCTCAATTTTCATGAAATTAAGTGATCCTGTGAATTACACTTGATTTCAGAATTATGCAAAAGTTTCTTGATGTGCGAAATGCTTTCTTAATGAGACTGAAACTGCAGTTAAATCCTAGTAAGGTTAACGTATACCTTTAGAGTTGTCTGACGTTCAAGCGATGTTGCGCGTCCAGTTTGAACTGTTGACATGACCTCTAAATGCGAGTTTCCGAATCGCCTTTTGAAGTCGAAGAGTTCTTTTTTTTTTTTTTGCTAATTAATTATAAATTTGTTTCTAAGTTTGTAGACCTAAAGCGCAAAAGAAACGTGTCTGCATTTTGTCAGATACAATATCAGTGAAAACTTACAGAAAATTTTCGAAATAGGATCAAAAACATATGGTGTGATCGTACAAAAATCGCTTTGGAAGAAAAAATATTTCGAAACAAAAAACTGATTCGCAGATAAGTTTTTGTTGTTTATATGTCAAACCAGCTGCTGTCCAAATTTGAAGGCAAACGAGCAAATTCTTTTTTAGCTTCAAAAGGTGATTAGGACGCTTACATATAGAGGTCGTGATAAATTTGGCAATTCATTTTATTTCAAAATTTCTGTTACTGTTTGATAGCGAGCTCTATAAGCTTTAATTTGATATAGATGTCTAAGTATCTATAGTCCGAACGCGCTAAATCGCAAAGACGCGAGACACCTCTAAAGGTATATGGTAACCTTAATATGACTACTGTCAAGAACATACAACTTTTCCCTCTTGTTGAGGTGTCCGTGTTGTTTTTACAGAACTACACCTGGTTCACGAACAGGAAAGCGGAAAAGGTGCTTTTGCTGAAGTCGTAGCTTGCACATGCGCCGTTTTGAAACTATCCCCTACAATGAAAGAAGGGATACTTCTAAAGCCGAGAATGAGAAATGAGAAATAGGAATAAGGAATGAGAAATAGGAAATGGAGAGTCGGAATGGAGAATGAGTATGTGGAACGGAGATCGATCAATTCGCAATTATGGAATGGAAATTGGGAAATGGGGATTGGGGAATGGGAATTGAAAATTGTTGAGTCAATTGTTATTAGCACGGAAGAAAACTTTTTCAGCCGCGATTATCCAACGTTTTTTGAAACTTTACGGGGTAAAATAAAGTTATAAGATATAAATATTCACATGCTAATTGCAGACAATATGAAAGAAAGTTGATTTGCCGATGAAAAGAAAAAATAAGAGAGAGGTGGAATTATCTGACACTAAGCAGGCAACGATGATAATTTTACAGCTATTGTCAATCTTAATCTCAAAGGTCGCGATCCTTTTCGTCGTTCTGTTACTGCCTACCGAAAATGCACGGGCTCTAGATCTAGGGAAGAGATTCACATAATGCGAGTATCACCAGAGGTAGTGAAGGAGATCCCGTGGAAGTTGACTGACATCCTCTATGACATTCTCCTTGTTACTTGCTTATCTTCAGGTAGTTAGATATGATTTCCAGTCCGTAGTGCGCACTCTCGAGAGTTTGTTTTCGTTTTTTGTTTTGTGTCATTCAAGACATTACAAAATGTGAACATTACGCAACCACTTACATGAAGTAAATTCAAAGTTTCAAAACAACCGCCATTGTGGATGGGAAGTGATCGAAGCTTTATGCTTCGTTCTTTCTCATATCACTTGATGAAACAACTTCGCAGCAGTAAAAATCAATGAAGCTGTTGGAAAAAGAATTTGAAAGGCCTCAAAGATAAGGTATGTGGTTCGTTACGAATAGCATCAATTCGCATTCCGTCGAGTGCGAACTTATAATGTTTATAAACATTTGGGTCCCGAGACTGCACAACACGGACTGAAAATCACCTTTAAATAATTAGACAAAGCAAGGCCTCTTCCCCAGGTTGGTTCCTTTTATTTTGGTTTGAATGATTAAAAAAATAAATAAGTACCACCGAAAAGAGTTATTCCGCATTAACTTCCCACTTTTAATTTCTCATTTTAATTCCGCAATCCCCATTTTCCATTTCTCCGTTCTTCATCCCTATCTCCGGTTCTCGTTCACCATTGCCCATTGCTCTTTCCCCATTGCCCATTCCTCGTTCTTCATTTCCCATTCCTTATTCCTCATTCTCCATTCTTCATTTCCTATTTCCCATTCCCTATTTTCCACTCGCTATTCGCTATTGTATTTTGCAATATCTTGGCTGCATATAGAATTTTGTAGAACACTGTACTTTCGGTGCCAAAGTCGGCGCATTGAAGTCTCATATTGACGCCACCGGTTCTTGAATAACGGTAACTGACGCATAATTAGCATGGATTTTAGCTGGGTCCCGCTGACTGCAAATCTCGGAAACCAAAATTCGATCTTGTTTCATAGCCTTACGGGTAAAGGATATATATTGGCGAAATAATTGCGTTGTTGACTTTTAAGGTAGCTTACTACAGTTTTTCTGAGACTCAGTAGCGCGCGCTAGCATTGCCTGCCAGACTTCAAACTCTATAAATAACAGGTATTATAACATAACTAAAGCAAAGCGCACGCTCTGATTGGTTAATTTAGCGTCTACTATTTGCCCATGGGTGTACGCTGCTGCTTGGGAGGTTTGCTAAGCACTCAAGAAGCTAGAGTCGCACTCGGCTGTCGCCTCGTGCGACTCTTACGCTTCTTTCGTGCTTAGCAACCTCCCGCGTGCACCATAACTCAATAGTACACGCTATGGCGTTTACCATTTGTTAAAAAGAGCTCTAATTTACTCTTGCTTTATCGCGCACGATACGTGACGTCACATGAGCGTGCGCTTAAATAAAGGGCATGCGCAATTCAATTCTCGTCTAAAGTTGTAAAAGCTAGTCTTTTATCGAGGATTGCTCGAAAACCTACCGTACAACCCATGATGAAATTTTCCCATTTGATTTGTAGGGGTGAATCGCGTTTCGGGCCAAAATGTAAAAAAAAAAATCTCTAAGACAGATTTTGAGCTATTTTGGATCTCACAGTTTCTTGGTTTGCAGAAAATCTGTCTTAAAGATTTTTATTTCACTTTGCATAAGTGTTAAATCAGAGCCAATTTCTTATTCCTGAAATTTTGAGATGGGTTCATGCGGGTAGATTTTGAGAAAAACGTGATTTAACGTATTAATGCTCAGTCTCTCCTTAGGTACTCAGTCGTTCACTTTGGCCATTTGTTGACGTTGAATTGTTCAAGCTTCACATAGAATGGTAAAAGACTTCAGCAGACAGTAAATAGAGAAAGGAAAAACAACTCGGAACATTTTTCAAAAGAGTTACAAGTTCGGCTGTTATAATCCATCAAAACTGTAGTAAGCCACCTTAAAACCGACCAGATGAATTTTGCTGCGGTTACTCTAAATCACTATTAGGCCGAGTTGCTGAAAGGCCGCATCATTTATACCCGACCATCCTCTGGCTTCACATATGAAATTAAAAAAAGTTGGCTAAAAGAAGCAATGTGAAAAGGAAAGGAAATGTGTAAGAAGCGAAATCGGCATAAATTGGAATACAGGTACAATTTTTTTCTTGGATACCGCGTTGTTTTTTTCTGTCTTCTATGCACCGGAAGCACAGCGCAAATAATATATAATTCCTAGGTGTAATGTATTAAAGCAACTTAAAAGGTCCTGTTATGTATCTGGTGTTCTTTATTTACTTCGTCATTTCTAGATGAGATGAACTGGTAACAAGTCAGATGTTCAAATGATCGTGAAATGCACCAAGCTAATTTATCTCTACGAGCTTCAACTACCACAAGAGGCTTTTCTTGGAGTCATGGCACTCAACTCAACAGCGCCACTGCCAACGACAGGAAACCGCTCCCTTGCGCCAGCAAGCGCGGGGTTGTAGCGCGATCAACAGCGAACTTTAATATTGCAACTCTAATGAGGGTGGACAGAAGCCACCGAAAATTCAGAAAAGAATATCAGCAGATCGGATTACAAAAACTTCTTGAAGATCTTCACCTTGATTGGTTTCATTTTCATTTTCTTTGGAAACTCAAAAAGTCTTTTATTTCAAATTGTTACAGCTTTAAATACACTTGCGACTGTTTCTTGACAATGTCAATAACCTGGCTGTCCAAGAAAGTAAATTAATAATGGGAGGGGACAAGGGAGAGGGAACCCGGCCTAGAGTAATAGAGAGGGCGGGAACTCTCCGAGGTCTCGCAAGGCAAGAGAAGAGAAGTGTGGATGTGAGATTCCCGAAGTAGCGGACAGTTCAGGACAGGTTGTGAAAATAAAGTAACTGATAATGGTATAGCAGCAAAACATGGAGCAACCAGCACGAAGGCCAATTGTCTCCTGAATTCACATAGATTTGTGTTGTTATCTGAGGTCATCACCATGTGTTTTTAGTAGACAATGGCGTTTGTGCTGACTGCTCTATTAATTTTTTGCTGCTACACTGTGCTGACGAAGACCCAACCAGGTCGAAACAGCTGTAAGCGGTTGCAATTCTTGGCTTTCAGTTTGGACTCTATCATGTCGTTGTCGCAATAAGCTTTCTACGTAATAATCAGCCTGACATTATTGTTGTTTTAGGAAGAAAACGACATTCGAGATAGAACGCATGAAGATTCATACTAAAAGAGATTGGTGTTCCGGAGAGTTTTGGTTGAGCCCTTCATCATGACATCAGTGAAGAAATCGTAGAACCTGGGTCACGTCGAATTTGTAATCAGTTGATTTAACACCCACAAGAGCGGGTAAATATCCTGGAAGTGAAGACAAGGGATTCAAAAACGAAAGAGCTTAAGTTTTTTTCGTTCTATTCCCTTCTAAGTCGTACGCAACGAGTTGCTTAGCAACCTCGCCCCACGTGAAACTCCAATAGTGTGACGTCAACATGTTTTGAAATTCTTACAGCTGAATAAATCCATTTCCAAACTAGGGATGAACAACAGGTGTGGATTTCACATAACGAAGTTTTCGCTTGGGTCTGTCTTTTAATAAAGGTCTAGTCATGATATTTTACACAAGCCAAATTTAAAGCTTTTAGGTCAGTCAAATGTATTTTACTTGTTCTCCATATTTTTCATTTTGATTTGGAGTTCTCCATTTGCGATCCATGTCGCACTAAAGTAATCAATACCTAAAATACCTTTGCAAATTCAGTACACTATACTATAGCAGCCAATATGAAACAGATAGGTTATGCAAATAAACAAAATCATCAAATTCTCCAAGCTGACATGGAAAGTGAAAAAAAGTGGAAATAAGTGTGCAGAATTGATATTTTGAGATTAAAAGGTTTTTTGAGAAAATAAATTGACTGAGTTACCCTAATATTTTTACGTGGCATTATGTACAATATAGATTTGTTGACTGAGCTAGGACTTTTCACTTGTGACAGCCATCCCTTTTGCACTCTGCAAACTGTTCCCAAGCTATGCGCGACTTAGAGGCTAGTTAATACGAAATATATTTTATAATTTTTTCAGAAAGCAATCATCGGCCTTATTCAGTTTTTCCACTGAAAGAAATTGTTTAGTTTTCTACTGATTTACATAGACATGATAATTAGGGAACGTCGCTATCTCGAAACAAGCTGATTAAACAATATTGAATCTTATCGAAGCCGCACGCTGCCGAAACCGCACTTCAATTACTTCGAAAATTGCACAGATTAGTACAAAAAGACATTATCGTGCCTGTGACGGCATTTTAAGGCAACACAAGATGAAAATAACTATTGCCACAGCCTTTTTTCTCTGTGCCTTTGTAGTGTTTGTGAAGGCAAATAACTTGGCAAGCCTTGGGGAGGAAACAGGAGATCTTGAAGATGAGCTCAATGAGCTGGAGACGATGGAAATCCAAGATGCACTCATGGGACCGCCTAAACCACCGGTCAATTTAGATGTGAGTTACTTAGACTCAGTACTTTCTAGTTATTGTACATAATTTTAAATTGTGTTCCCACGTTTGAGAAAAAGTTCATTACAACCGTTTATGACACCCCGTGTTGAGTTCGTATTGTACCTCGAATGAAAGTCAAACACGAGTCAACCACGAATCACCAGCCAATTTCTAGTTAAGTTAATTCGACCCCACCTCATTGTTTCTCTTATTCCAGACTAAATTGCAATTTTAATTAATTTGGTTTTCAATCTGTGATTCTTAACCTTATAAAGTTAGAGATAAGCAGAGCAGTTTCGTCCGTTCGGCTTTCAACCATATGCAATAACTGATGAGAAGCGATTGTTTGTTTTAAGCCAACTGTTATGCACGTTAGTTGTTAAGGTTTTCTACAACTTGGTCCACTTGATAATTTTTTACAATTACGCCGCTCAGTATAGATGACCCTGACACACACTACACAACCCGCGAACCCTATTCATCAGAAAAGGGACTGTACTTTCTAAAACAGAAAAACATTTTTTATTACAAAATTGAAACAGTTCAACAAAATAGACCTTGATCGGCTTCAGCATCAGTAATACATAAATTATTTTACTTGAAACAGGATGAATTTACGAAAAAAAAATTAAATATTCTCCACAATGAAACTGCAGCGTATGAAATATCACAAAGGAAAAGAAATTTTTTGAATCACCACAGTGACGCACTATAGATGACGCATAAACTGGAGTAGGGGTCACTGTTCTCTTTTAAAAGAAAACGACCTTTTGTTAATTCCCAGTCGTGCTTGGCTTGAAGGAAATCTAAGAACGTTATGTATGTACACGCGCTTGTGTACCTGCTTGTTTCAGGGGAAAGGAAGTCAGCATTAGTGCGCAAAATAGAAAAGATCACAACGGAGTCAAAACCTGAGTCGACTCCATGTCGACTGTTTAATGCAATTAAATCCCTAACTTCAAGCTTGATGAGTAAAATGTCCAGTTTCCAACCTTTCCCGTGCCTTTTCCATCCCGTCAAATCCAAGCTAACGGCGACTCTAAATAAATGGACGGCATTTTCCTACACCCAGGAAAAACAAATAGTGGAGTTAATCTAATGATCTTCTCTCCCTCAGTATGCTTTTGAGGCATTTCTAAAGTGTTTCATGGAAAAAAATAAGGGAAGGATGGACAAGAAATGCATTCAGGAGTTTAAAAAGCTTCTCCCTGCAGATATGCCGCGTCCTAGGAAAGGGGGACTGGTAAGTGCTAGAGAAAGTCAAGTTTTTATTTGGCCGGAATCTTCCTTGCCGGGTTTCCACTGTATGGGTAATGGTGAAATTAATGCTGGGGGGAACCCTGCGACGGACTAGCATCCTATCCGGGATGGGGCAGTAAAAATACTCCTAGTTGCTTCATTTTACATAGAAACTGGAGATGAGCGCCAGCCTTAGCTTACAGGCCATCTGGCTCGAATGCAGACTGTAACTTTTTTTTACCGTCATTCTTAAGTCACCACAAAAAAAAATGCCCAAAAGAAATGTCAAATGTTCGTGGTTCGAGACAGTCTTTACTGCAAAACTAAAACAAGAGTACGAACAGAAATCTTTGAACAGTTAAAGGTTGCAAGGCTGAAAGCAATGGTTACGCGAAGCCTGGATTGCCATTATAGTGCTTTGATCAACTGGCGAGTTTTTGGCAGGGGAGCTTGACATAAACCGAGCATTAAATTTTCAAAAAGAAAGGTGTTCATTACGCGCGCTTCTAATTTCTCTGACGTATTCTTTTCTTTCAGATCAGATGTGCTGTTCGCAGCTTCAAAAATTGCAACAAAAAACCACAACATCACGAAGCTCTTGACTGCATGAGGCACTTTAATGACTGTGTGGAAAACGGTGAAGAAGGATCTGGTTACTAGCTAGTTCTAGTTCTATATCCAACGGTTTATCATCGAGGGTTAGCATTGTTGGAAAATATCACATGGAATAGATGGATTCGTTTGGCCTGAGTTTAATAAACCTGTCTCCAGACACTGCCCTCTGCATTTTACGTTGTATTTTATTGAGTTAGGAACGGCCTCACACGTATTTACATCTTCTAAATCTACGCATGCATGCATACTAACATTATCCGTGGGAGAAATGGACACCACATTTAAAAATAAATTGAGAAGGGCCGGGACTGGATTAACTCTGTTACCCGTCATCATCTTTTGTTTAGGAACATCGCATTGATCATAATTTTCGTGATCTTGCACATAAATGTATCATGCTACAATCTCATATGGAGGGATTCTACTGAGTAAAGAGGCCCTATTAGGGGTTTCGGGGATACGGGATTTCGGGGTACAAATTTAATGGGGTACGGAATATTTTGGGGGAATTAATGGGAAATAGGATATTTAGAACAGATATCCAGGGATATCGAGTGGGAACATTTATACTTTTTACTAACCTCGTTCCCAGGGCTTTTTTCTTAGAGATTGGGAGGGACCCCTCAAGGGAAACGCCCTGGGAACGAAGTTGACTTTTTGCAATTGGAATTAACGGGATACGGGACATTAAGGCCATAGATCAATGGGTTCTAAGATACTCAGACTCCCCCCTCCCCCTCCCCCTTCACCACCACCACGACCACTTAATAGGGCCTCAGTGAAATATGGCTTTTTACGCTTGTGTCCTTTGCTTTGCAATTCGCTTAGTAGTGGCGAGTTTTCAAGTGTAGGTATTCCACCTTTTCCAAAGAGATAGAATAGTCTTCGCGAGCTAAGGGCGTGGTAGACATCCTCTTGACACATTTTCAAATTCTAATCTTATTTTCCAGAACCAATCTATCGTGGACTTAAAATAATGTTTACCAGCTCTAACTAAATCATGATATACAAATTTATTAAAGGGTTCTCTAAATTGAAAATTCTCTTGATTCAAGTTTCACATCAACATGATTTTAGTACGCTGGACAAAACTGTTCTGGATCAACGTTTTACGACAAAAAATTGAAACAAGCAAAGTGATGCAAATAATTTTGTGAGTCTTAAACTTTATTAAATTCCACACATGGAGATTTATTTTCATATCGATCACGCACGGAAGACTTGAGTTACAGAGAATCTAAATTTTCGGAATGAATAACAAAAGTACGGAAAAGTGCGCGATTCCTGAGTAAAAAAATAGTCATAGTTTACATTGACATGGTAGTGTCAGATCAGTGTTGTTGCGCGAAGAACATCGTTGTGTGTTTGTGGAATTCTTTCATAAATTAGACGAGATGTTATGAAGAAGGAGCGATATCCATCTAAACAGCACTATAATCCTGTAATACATCAGCGGTTTAGAGAAGCAAAGATTCAAGTTGTGATGCTACTACCACTGAAGGCCACAAGGCAAACCAAAGAAAGTTATTTCAAGCTGTTATAAGCAAGAAATTGTGAGAAAATGGCAAGCTCCTGGTAGGTGAGCGCCTAAAAAGGTCCGAAAACTTTCCTAAAAGCAAAAATAGCACTGTTTGAGGTTCTCGGCCGATCACGCTTTAACACAGCAGTATCTTGTGCAAAGCGCGAGCTAAAGACAGCCATATTCAAAACAGGCAGAAGACCGGTCTAGTGGCAAGATCAGTTTAAAGACTTGAGAGAAGATCAGTCTCTGAAGACAGTACCGTATTTCAGTGGCCAAATAAAGTTGTAAGTCTTTCTTATGCTTTCTTGTCAAAATCTTGCCCAAAAATCCACCAGCAAGTAAACAATTTCTTCGCAAAACAACACTCTAAATGTGACTCTTATTTCTCATAAATCACGTGATTTTACATACTTTTGTGACTCTGTTACCAAATTTGGACAAGGTGTAACGCAAGCCTTTCTTGCGTGATCCATATAAAAAATATGTTTCCATGGGTGGAATTTAGTAGAGTTTAAGACAATCACAAAATTGGTCGTGTCACTTTGTTTTTTTAAATTTTTTTGTGGTAAAACTAAATAAAGACCCGGCCTGAATGGCAATAAAACCACTTTCGCCGGTTCTAAAC
Source organism: Orbicella franksi (assembly GCF_964199315.1). Lineage (NCBI taxonomy): Eukaryota > Metazoa > Cnidaria > Anthozoa > Scleractinia > Merulinidae > Orbicella > Orbicella franksi. The sequence goes on from NC_138153.1 coordinate 8,256,293, forward strand.
TTTTAGAGCATGAAAGATATGCCTGGGTAGTATTAATACTGAGTGCAAGTAAGGATATTTCTGAAAGCAGCTTTGAAGCCAGACTAGCGATTTGTGGTACATTTCCTATGAAATTCACACCACTTCTAATAAATGACTGTTAGAAAAAAAACCCTAAGTGCACGCTAAAAGCCGCACTTTGATAGTTCCATCGAAAAACAGAACTAAATTGAGTTTTGTATGCATCGTAGAGATGGTGTTTATGGTGCGAGCAAAGTGAAATTAAAATTTTGATCATCGAAAAAAAAAGGACTTTTCTTTTATTTTCTTTTTTTTTTAATAGTGTTTTCGTAAGAAATAGGAAACATTGTATCCATTTTTTCTATACTAAAGTTATAGAATCGCCAGTTGAAGTTTGGGAGAGCTCAAAAAGCTCTTGAAACACTTACCTGGGGCTTGTGTTCTCAAAGCATTTCTCGTTCTCCCAAACTTCTACTCTAGGTTCTATTTAACAAATAGATTATATATTCGCTCTTGATTTCTGAGAAGTCATAGCTGATGAGGCCGAAGGCCAAATCAACTATCACCTGATAAAATTGGTATTGAGAGCGAACTATCTAACTGTTTTTGGAGAATGTTTACAAAATTTCCTTCAGGTGATGATTTTCAAATTTTTCTCTGCATTTCTAGCAGCATTTATCTCGCGCTTTAGTGAAATCGCCCACTGCCTGTATATTTGTAATAAGCTTGTAGCTCTCTAAGCGGCGGAAATCCATCTTCGCGCGCCTCAATTTTAAAAATTTTCGATTCCGAGTAAGGATGCCACCGGATCCGCCTACGGCGGTCCGTATCTCGAACCCCTACTCTAAAATTTACCCCAGCTCTTTCTTTTAATCCACTCAGTAATGATTTCTTTGATATCTTCCTACGAAGCTTCGGAAAATCGGGGAAACTTAGCCATTTTGTGGACAACATCCAGGCACTGCACACTAACGGCTGATTGTGTACGACAGGTCTAGTGTATTAGAGCGAGCTAGAGTAACGTAAAACCAGAATCAAACCAGTTTCTTACAAATAAAACTATTCAAATTGTAGTAAAATCCGAAACCAAAGAGATTTTCCGATGATTGCTTAAATAACACATACAAAGAAGCCAGAAATTTTCTTCATAGGTACACTTTGACAGCTGAGGTGATTTTTGCAGTCTAAAGTAATACTAGACAGCTGTTGTTTTCTCACGTATTGTTCAAAGCCTGGAAGTCAAATGAAAATCTCTCATTAACTTATGCGTATCCAATGTGGAGTTAATGATACTGAGTAAAATGTTCTGATAATTTATCGATACTGCACGAGATGCTTATTCAAGAAATTTGTTTCTCTGGGTGACGGTGGATGCCCAGTTCTGTGTTTTTTCTGTGTTTTTCTGTGTTTTTCTGTGTTTTTCCTCAGCTTGCATGACAACACGGGGGGGTGAAAAACTGCTGTTTGAGGTCTTTTTCCTCCTTATGAGACTAGCATTTCTGACAATTTGTCGAACTTAATATATTAAAACGACTTTATTTTCAGCAAATTTTAGTTACCTAACCTTTAAATATTTTGTAGTGACGTACACAAAGCTAACACAGGTGATCAAACAATTTGAACGTGCAAATATTCCACAACTTTTGTTTCTTGCGCTAACGACTTCGAGAAAAACAATCCCATCGCAAAAGAATTATTAACCAGTCCTATCATAATCACCTCCAATATTTTCCGCCAAAAATACACAAAATGAAAGTTACCCTTGCCATCTTTTTCTGTGTTATTCTTGGCGTTACCACTGCTAAACACTTGCTCGACGAAGAATACAAAGGTTTTGAAACTGCTGAAGACTTAAGCCTTGCCCGCCAGGAGGACATTGAGTATGATGACCCTGAGGAGATGATGAGAAAAAAGCTTCACGACTTATCGGTAAGCTTACGAGACAAATAGGTCGCCTTCAATTTGTTTGAAACACATACTATGGGACTGAGATTCTTTCAGAATCTTACATGACGTCGTTAATGGCAGCAGCTGGATGTTTTGGAAGGAAGGAAAACTTTAAAAAATAACGGGACTTCACTGCCCAAGGAAAATAATTTATGACATTTTCTCCCGAATCCTTCACTTCTTAATAATCAGTTTTGTTTATCATGATTTGGACTTATTAATTAATAATCCCCGACTGAAAGTTCTATCGTCATCTTTTACTGTTTGATAAAATGGACCACTGAGTATATGTATTAATGCAAGTTGATCGTCATGTTTTCAAAGTACTAAATACAGATTATGAAAAGTGTTTCCAAGAGCGCTCAGGAAGGCCTTTTGTGGAATGATTTTAGGTGCGTTATTGTTGTGGCCCTTTGCTGAGTGATTTGAGTGCATTCCTATTTTTCATGGCACTGTCTTCGCAATGGCAACCAAGAACTACCCTGCAATTTTCGTTAAACTGGTCGCAACGGCAGTGCGGCCTAAGAGGTCAGAATTGATACTCGAGTGAAGCAACGTGAGTTAACGCGTACTTAAACGCTAGTACCCGATGTACAATTATTTATGTCATTGCTTGCGTGAAACTTTGACCACAAGAAGTGTCTTAATTCATTTTTTGAAAATTGGAGAGCAGATACTTCTTGTAAAGTTATCAACGTGATCAACACCTATTGCCACCTGTATCGCTAAGAGTCGGTGAGCGCCATTTGAATCTTACAAAGACGATATAGCAACCTGCATGGTAAAGGAATGGCACTGAAAAACCGTAGATTTCCAGTCAATTCTGATCCAATTTACTTCTGCCTCATCAAAACGTCGGGGGCTTTAAAAAACAATGTTGGAAGCGAGCGAACAAGATGAGTTCAAACAGAAATGGAACTTATTTAGCACACTCAAGCCAAATTATTCATAAATCGCTGTTCACGCTTACGTTGTATTTTGTATCGCTGTAAAATAAATCATATCGCCGTGATAAAGCGAGATCAGTTTTATAACTTCGTCACGACGAGTTTCCGGCAAGGTTCATTTAAATTTACAAGTACACAACACGCGAGTTGTGTTACGGCTCGGATAAAATTGGTACCAATGTCAGGAGGCCCTCAACCTCCACCCGTGTTCGGACTATTTATATCTCCATGGTCTGGGCACGGTTAAAGTTGACATGGGTACGCAAGCCGTTTCGAACGACACTTTCGTAGGCCCATCAACTGGTCTTAATTAATACCTCGAGCGAATTTTTATACACACACTCGCGGAACCTGATTTCTTTGCGCTTGTGAAGGTACGTCGAATAACGACAACTGCTGGACTGGTTCCCACTGAGGAAGGATGTTTTGCTCCCAAGCCTTGAAGGTTTTGGTTTAGAGCCCAACCCTCAATTACATTTTATACCTAATCGTACCCTTTTGGTTCCCTTCGGTGGCATGTTAGGCACGTTTGATCGAGCCATGGTTCCATGGCGAGACCAGTGCGCGAGCCTGATATGGCGCCGAAGAGAATCAAAAACGGTACGATCGCGACTAGGTACCCAAATTCGGCCAAGTGACCATGATATCGTAGCTAGGCATATCAGGTCAGTGACTTGATGTAGCAGGATGTCAGGACCGTAGGCACTCTTCTGATTGGCTTATCGCGATATATGGGTAAGGCCAAACTGAAGCAAAGCAATGGAACTTCCAACTTTCCCAAGCTATACCAGTGTATACTATTAAACGTGATGTTAATAACTCATTTTCCTCGTAGGAAGGTTTAAAAAATCTCGCCGAGTGTCTGAAAGGTGACAGCAGCAAAAAGCACCAATGCTTCAAAGAGTTCAAGGATAGCACTAAGCTTCCTGCCAAAGGCGTGAGTAGACGCATCTCTTCAGTTTCTGGTGATGAATGAGAACAATAAAATATACGGATAAGTACCTATAAGTAGCTATCCGCGGGTAGCCGAACATTTTGAAGAGAGAATGCCCTATAATAGTTACTGATATATAATATATGTAATAGGACTGAGTGGGGTCCAGTTTGGTCTGTAATCATACGAGTGATAACAAAATCGGACGACCGCGCAGTGGGAGTGCGATTTGTTTATCACGAATATGATTAGTAATAGTAATTGGACCGAGTGGAGTACAAATCATGGAGTAATCGCGCGAGTAATTTCAAAATCGGACGTGCGCGAAGCGCTAGGCCGATTTGATATTTCAAGCACGATTGCTCCCTAAATTGTACGACACGAGGTCCAGTTACTAATTAATCGTATCTACAACAAATTTCGGAATTAAAATGTCTTTTGAGAACTTCTTTTGAGCGAAAACGTATGTAGCACGTTTTCATAAGTTTTGAAAACTGTAGAAAAAATTCCATTAAAGCGCGCAATTGACGTGCGAATCACGTGGGTACCCAATTACAAAAAGTTTACCTGTAATAAGACACCCACATGATTGCGCGCCGATTACGTGGCAAATGGGCCCCCGGAGAACCAATCGTAATCGAGAATTTCGTTATAGATACGATTACAGACCGAATTGGATGACACGAAGTCGTGTTACCAATTAATCATAAAAATTACAATTTTCCGAGAAAAGAAGAATAGCCAAGTTATGAAAGAAAAAGAAAATTTGCATTAAATGACTGACAAAGGAGGCGTAGATTGTTTAATGTCGCTCTGAGATTAAACTACAACTTTGAATGTGATTGGTTGGTTTAAACTACAACTTTGAATATGATTGGCTTATTGAACTGTCCGATCACAAATTAACTGACTAATAATAATTTCGCAAGTGAATTAGTGGAAAATAAGAGTTTTTTAAACCAATCACAATCGAGGAAATTGTAATTTTTATGATTAAAGAAGTTATACTTTTGATAGTTTGTTTTGTTTTTGGCGCTAAGATTGCTTAATCCCCAGCAAAGCAGACTTAGTCAGTGAAAGTCAGTTAGCTATAGAAACGTACACAACATGCAGGCAAAAGGGTTTTTTGCTCCTATTCTATGCCTTTCCTACCTCCCATTTCATTAACACTGCCGTCTGACCGCAAACTTATCCAGCGATAAATCTGACCGCGGCACGGAAGAATTGCAGAGCATTTATTTAAATGAACAGGTTCTGAAAGTATCACCGTGGAAAATTGGTTTATTTGTAAATTATGATCATCATTTGTCCTTTTCTTCCCATTCGATGCACAAGGCCTCCATTAGGCCAGATCTTTTGCTGCGCACCGTCGTTCCACAGGGCTATGTAAATAAGGTCTTTATTTATTAATGTACACGCTCATGAATAATTGCCAATGATATTGCATTTTTATATTATATTGCTAAAGATATTACATTTTTCACCTCTCTTTTGTTACAGCACAAGTGCATCACCGAATTTGAGAATTGTGAGGATGTCCCAGGACGCTTTTTTCCATGTGCCGAAGAGTTTCGAAAGTGTTTACATCGTAAAACGGGCCTTGTTTAAATGGCATTGCGGATACCCGGTTGCAGGAGTTGAAAGTTGGGAAATTGTTTAGTGAAATGTAATTGACAACATGATGAAGAATAAAGACATGTAGAAATAATGGCCTGTTTTGTCTTTTTCGATTTGTTTAGAGTAAAATATAGTTTCAGTAAACACACCATTAGCTCATTACCACTGACAAGAAAACTGGATTATTGTCGGGAATCATTTAATACTGGAAAGTAAGCTCTTGATCAGTCAGCACCAGTTCTTAATCATGTGTTTCATTTTATCCAAAGACGTCAGTTAGCGACTGTTCCGAACGTTAAGGAGATCAAGCACGTTATACCGATGGCTGAGCTGAACGCTGAGTTGTACACTGAAAGAACACTCGTGTTAAAGGAGCTCAGTCAGTCACGGTATTTTGAGTTATTTTGGCCACATACAAAATTACCTTTGAATGGTAGGAAACCTGAAAATAACAGTTTTAATAAGATAGAAGAACACCAAAGACATAATGATAAACCATAAAGGAACAAGGATGGCTAAGGATGGAGAAGATTAACACGGATTGCAAACGACGAATTTGAAAAATTGAGGCTAAACTTTTCAATATGCGCAAACCGTGACTGAGCTCCTTTAAGCTTCACAATGTCACGACTTGATTCACGCCCTTCAGATGGGTGTGGGTCGGCTGTCAAGGAGAACTGACAAAAGACACGAATGAATTTCGTTATGAGAAGGGAGAAGGGTACAAAATTGCCAATTATGATATGTAATATGTAGTCTTGTACTGTTACTCTGGTATTTGGGGGGGGGGCAGGTTCTATGAGAGATATATACCTCCCTCCCCCCCTTTGGAGAAAGAAGAATTAAAAATGTCAATTATCAAATTCATTTCCACTATTGTTTTTTCAAAACAACTGCCCTGGAAATAGAATACTCTACATTTAATAGATTATCAGGAATGGCACTAAATGGATTACAAAATTAAGATTAATTAAAATATTTTACTCTTCAAATAAATGTATTTACACGTGTCTCACACCATGATCTTCACTTTAAAACAAATAATTAGAAAGCAACTTATCTTAATCTTCAACAAATTATCCACGATGTTATGGCAATTTAAGAAACCATACTGTGATAAGACAGTGCGCGAGGTCTTGTTGTCAAGTTAAATTAAGCGGCAGAATAAATGCAACAGCAAGTTCAAGTGCCCTATCCATCTCGGAAATTAAACAACTCTCGAGTTTCCTTGCAACTTTCCCAGGACAATTCCGCACCATTTGCTCACATTTCGTACCAGGTGGTAAATATATGCGCTGTAAAAAATTCTATTATCACCACTTTGTTGGGCATTGTAGCCCATTTTGCGCGGCTAAGATGGAGAATTTAGCGATCTCATATGTATTTTAGCCCGCTAAAATAGACCAATAATAAATATCGTAATTTCAACACTTACAAATAAGCTTCATCGAATTTTTCTTTCACGTCTTAACAATTTTTGAAAACTCAAATGGCAAGATTTTGTAATTTCCAGCCAGCTTTGCTTGATGTATCAGTGTATTTTTAGTGAGGAAAAATAAAAGCCATTCAACTTGTAAACGCTCGCGTAATCGGTTCAGACTGTTTTGTTGTCATTTGTTTCAATTATTTTTTCTCTATGCCAGCCAAAGTGATAATAATAGTAATACAGCTTCTGTTCGCGGGCATAAATATGTTTTGGGCCCTTCTAATAGCTCATTTTAACCCTCGTCTAGCGGCTCGGGCTATATAAGTCCCAGTCGGACCCACTCGCATGTCCAAAATTGTTCCAGTTAATGACAAGTTACTCAACCGGTCTCGTGTTAATTGGGGTATGACGTCATGACGTTGCCATGGTGATTCAGAGCTTAGTAAAACGTGTGTCATTTGGAACTTTCATCTTTCTCAAGCACACCATTGACGTTCGATTTTCTGTTGGATTGATAATGGTCCTGCTCTGATCACTTAAAGTTGAACAGTATCGTCATTCAAAAATCCGATCGAGCCACCTTAACATGCTAAATAATTATGCTTTACATCGGGAATGTCGGGGTACTTAGCTGTCGAGGGGGTATTTTAGGACATAACATCGCTGCTTAATTCGTAGCGTCCTTGGCTACCCCTCCCCTGCAAAAAATAGATTCCGAAATTTACGCAACAAGAAAACAACTAGTTCATCTTTTCAGCTTAAAGAGGCCCGAGCAGATTTCTCTCTATTGATTTATTCATTTTATAAACTCTTTGCGATTAAAAAAATATCTTTTACATCATGTAATTTCTTGGTTATCTACTCTATCTATCGACTCCAGTGCATGCCGGTATGTGGTCTTTGTCTATCGATTATCTTTGTCTTACATTCTTACTTTGTCCTACCATCCTAATGTGAAGTAAGGTATATATAGGTTTATAATATACATAGGACCCTGTGCGCGCACTCTGATTGGTCAGAGTATAAAACATAGAAAAAGCGTGTTTTATTGTTTTTTGCCATATTAGCTCTGTGTATTAAGCAAATGAAGAAGCCTAAGCCATGTATTACACTGTGATAAAACAATCCGGACATTTGAGAACGCTCGAGAAATGTAGGAAACACGAGCCACAGAAAACACGACCCTGTAGCTCGTGTTTTCTACATTTCCCTCGTGTTCTCAAATGCCCGTCGTGTTTTACCACAGCCTAGACGAGTTGTATAGGCCCAAGACTTCTAAGCGGCAGTTTACGGTAGTTTATATTTACAATAGAGAGTTTAAGCATGACGTTTACGGCAGACGTCAAACGGCAAAGATTACCTCTGAATTTGTGTTCTTTTCTTTTAATCCTTAACTAAATCACACAAAAATACAAAAAAGTCTTCTACTACTCACCCCAAATACAAATATTTTCAGTCCTCTGTACAGACAGCTGAAGACAGACGGCAAAAGTTTCATGTTTGCCGTTTGACGTAACGTCATGCTTAATCTCTCTATTAAGACATGCATCTACCCACACCGTATTTACCAGATTGATCTTGATTTCAATTCGTTTTTTACCGGGGTGGTGGTGGTGGGGGGATTAAGAAAGCGATTTTTACGACATCATATTGTAATTCTACCAATAGAGACTTGGTTTCCACCAGAAGTTCGAGTAACAACTAAGTGGACAAAAACTTTGTACCGAGATTACTTACATCGTGTTGCGAACTTCTGTGCGACTGTTTTAAATATGTTGCCAAGAGAAATCATTTCTAACAACAACAGATGTCGAAAACGAATCTTGAAGTTCAAATGAAACACTTGAAAGTACTGGTGAAATGAAACTGATGGTGGAATTTTACCTGTGTTTGCACAATTTCTCTGAACTTTGAAATTTATTTTCTCGAGTTCCCACATGGGAAATTGTTTCTGGAGTTGCCGTGATACGGGTAACTATTCATATCTTTAGCTTTCAGAAAATGCAAAAAGGTTATACTTAAAATTATCCTGGTACAAGGTTGTTGCCCACTAAAAACTGAAATTTCTCGATTTCCTACTGGATTTTGTCTTATGTTCTTTCTATCGTAGGGAATACCGAAGAGTAAGGGACTAGCGGAGTGGAAAAGCGACGGTGGGTAGAGAGGGAGCTCCATTAATTCCCCGTGCCCTATCCTTCGTTTTCCTCCGACTATACCATCCAAATACTATCACGTGTGTGTCCGAAGAACAGATCAGCCATCCACGTCGTTTTCCTTTATCGACGCTCCTCGTTTACTCTTCTAACGTTCCAAAGGCAAGTGCAAGTACGCCGTTCTAATGTCATTCCGCTGGGGCACCGTGTACTCGGACATTTACACAGGCAGGTCTTGGGGTCACGCAACTTCAGATGTTGTTTACAAGGTCTCTTGCTGCAAGTGCACCGACACTTTTTCTCATCAAACTGGAAACGCTTTGTGCACTTCGACTCAATGTTTGTAGGATCGCATTTACACTGACACTTTACAGGATCCCAGCGGAAGTTACTCGGGCAGGGTATTGGTCGCGGTTTGCACTGGCAACTACACTGTTCTTTAGAGTACTGCTGTGTCCTGTTATCACAGTCTGTAGGCTTGATCTTGCACCCGCAAGAGCAGTTAGTGTGGTTCGTCACTCGGACCGCTGTAAACTTGTTTGAAATTTCTTCCAGCTCGGCCTTGGCGGACGACCAAGCAACTCTGCTCACCACAAGGTTTAGATCTTCTTTCCCTACGAAGGAAAACAAGAGAACGATTGTAATTATACACCTGATTTCGCGGCTCTGATTTTGCCAGCGTCGAATCAAAGTATCTTAACCTTTTTCTCTCACTCTGGCAAAAACGACATTCAAAAAGGAAGTAAAAGAGTGATTTTCAGTTTAGCATAATGGTATCACGAAGTGCACAGCCCACAAGCAGGCTCTTCTCTCCCCGCGAGGAGCCGGCTCGCAGGCTATAAGGTATACAACACTGCTAAATGGGTCTCGATAATGCTTGTCGTAAGGAGGGAGGGGGAGGACGAGGGGGGAGGAGGGGGAGGACGAGGGGAGGACGAGGGGGAAGACGAGGGGGGAAGGAGAAGGACTTGTGATAAGGAAACGGCTCTAATATACCATAGGCTAAGTGCACGTGATGAGTTTGACAATTGCGGCTCTTAATTAGCCAATTCTTTCCACCTACCTTCAGGTTGGCACGATGTTTCAAAGGGTCTGTCATTGCATGCGCCACCGCACCGGTGTAGTGTCACAAAGAACGGAAAGTAAAAAGAGCTCGAGCCTTCAGGTTGGGGAAGTTCCACCACAGCAGGACGCGGAGCGCACGGAGCGCTGTCCAGAATAACATACGGAAGATCAGGGAACTCTAAATTCTCGCTGAACCTCGCCAGAATACCAGCAGCTGCAAAATCCACAATTAAGAACAGTTAAACTCTTTTTCCACAGTGAGATGAGGAACAACAGTGGTTCACCCAAGGGATTTTAGAGTGCTGGGATGTTAAATTTGCACCAACCTCAGTGTACGGGTGAGGGGAATACTCCCCTCAGATTACGCTGACCGGGATGTTCGATAGAGGAAAATTTTGAAAGAAAAACCGTCTTCAAGTCTGAAGGCTAGTGTAGCTATCTATAGTTGCGTTCCTCTTTAAAGTTAATTGCTAATCCATTTTCTTGGGCATATGCTAATATATGATACTACGGGGTCAAAACTATATAACACTGACACTAGATACAGTCATGTCACTGTCTATCAGAGATCAGGTTTCCAGTAAAACGGCTTGGTGCAGATGTAAATGTCATCCTGTTATAAGATAACGCCCAATTTCCCCGTGTGAGTAAGTTTTTGTTGGTCGTTATTAACTTGAACAGACAGTAAACGAGAATTGCAGACACTTAGGCCCAGTTCAGACGCCGAACTTTTCATGAGCCGAACTTAATTCGAATTTGGACCGACCCAAATTATCAAAAGTACACCTGTTGATTCAGACGTCGAACTTAATTCGCCGAACTTTATTTAGTTTAATATAAACCAAAACACATCGAAATGTCAGCGATTTTCAGGCAAAGTAAAAACTGCTGTAAAATACGTTATAATAATTTAGACATTAGGTTCGGCTCATGAAAAGTTCGACGTCTGAATCAAAGCCGTTCCAAAGCCGAAATTCCCGGCTGAGCTAGGCGGGAAGAACGGCTGGGCCGTTCCAAATTCAAATAGCCGTTCTTAACTGATTCAGACGCCGAACTTTTCATGTACTTAATTCAATGTATTTGGTTCGGCTCATGAAAAGTTCGGCGTCTGAACTGGGCCTTAGGCCCCATTCACAATACGCCTGAGAAATTTGAAAACGCAGTTTAATTTCTACGGTTAGGCCTAGCGCCACAATTTTCGAAAAAGCTCTCCAAACCAGAGGAATTTGAAAATGCCGGTTTTGCGTTTTCGTGTGGACGGAAAGCATTTTGAAAACGGAGCTTTTCGAAAACGATGGCGTCACGATAATCATGTGATTTCACTCTTCGAGTTTCCTCAAACAGGAATAAAAAAAAATGACCGGTGACCGATGCGTTTTTAAATTCCTTCGGTGTAGTGTGGACGGAAAACAATTGCTGCGTTTTCAGAGTGAAACCTCCGTTTTCAAATTCCTCCGGCATAGTGGTATGCATCACGGTTGTTCTACGAACCTTTTTCACGTTTATTTAGGGCTGAGACAGCTTCCCGAAGACGACTCATCCTTGTAACGGATATTACTCGAAGAAATGAGTCCAACGACGTCACGTTAGCCATTACGCGTCGAAGTTCTGTTGGTATAACTTTCTTTTGCAGCTGAAACAAGAAGGAAAGGCCATTAAAAATCTGAAAACAGATGATTACATAGAAATTGTATTATTCTTCTTACGAAAGGTTCTTTTTTTTATTACAATACAAACATTACTTACAATTCGCGAAATCATAGAAGAAACGTTAAGAATTATGTGGGTTACAATAGATAGGGAGTTCTATTTTCTTCACGCGATTTGGCTTGTAACTTAACGGAAACAGATTTCAAAAGCTGAAGGTTACACAACATGGTTCACAACATTTGATGCTAAGAAGAGTTCCTCCTCACGCGGTGGCAGAATGACAGATCGGTGAAGCCATGAAAACGTGCTAAGACGCGGCAAAAAAGAGAGAACTGACTATGACGGCACTTTTAGATTTTATTTAACTTCAAGTTAAAGGTGCAATGTCACGTCGGCACATCTTGAAAAAAATTGGCCAATTTTTTTTAGTTAGTTTACCGTTCGTAAGCACTTAATCGTCCTTAACCAGTCACACCAACATAAACTCTCCTTACTTATGACCATAACATTTCTTTTAATTTTCGCGCTGAGAATTTGATGACTGTGACATTAAGACAATATCCTGTTTTGATAACTGACTATGATTTCGAGATTTCGTTCAATTTGATAGCATATTTACACATTAGAAAATACCACTTTCATCTAATCTAACATTTGCATCACATACTTTCGGAAATTGGGTAAATTTAGCAATTTGACAACGCCATAAAGAGAACGCCATAACGAGTCTGAGGTATGACAGGAAAGAAACGCCTGTCACGATGAAAGGGTAAATGCAAGTGGAATTATTTCGATATAAAGCCCCCATGCCGGGGGAACTGCAACATGTAGAGATGTTTCTTCCCAGACAGTTTCACAGTTTAATTTCCTAAAATAGCGACCATATACGCACGTGCGCACGTGCGTACCTCCCAAAATCCATAAATATATAGCCTGCGTTCCAGCCGGACGTGTCTCAAATGGCGGTTTGGCTAAATTGTCCGCGACGCAGGCTATAAATATAACGTCATTGGCGAAAATCGTCTTTAATAAGTTGAATCGACTGGTTTGAGAGCATCTAGTCTCTCCTATCGACCTACTATCACTTATCTCAAAGGTTGATATAAAAACAACACAAGTTACCAAATACTCAACATTTTCCATGTTTTGCCGGATTTATGAAGTTGTAGGAGTAGTAGGAGTAGGTGCGTACTCCATGAAAAAAATTCTTGCTACGCCCCTAGGATTATACAGTTCTACCGGTTACAGGCCATTACAGTCAACTGTCCCTGTACACTACTCCCTGGAAGACGGACACGCTGTGATGACCCCTGCAGACCGTTTTCTCCTTTCATGATTTTACATGTCTTTTTCCTCTATAAGAGGGACACAGCTCTAAGACAAACAACTAAATACTCGTATATACGTGACACCGATATCCCGCATTCGATACTTGAAACGTGTTGGAAAATGACCTCGGTCAACATGATCACGAAGATAAACTTTTCAGTGATGAAATTCACTTTTGAATCTTCTTTCCTGTCTTTCCTGCCTTCTTTTACGTGCTTTCTCTCATTCTTTTCATCTTGCCTCTTATTTTCATTTTTTTTTTCGCTATATTATTCATTTCAAGAGAACTAAGTTAAAAATCACTCTTATTACACTCCGATGCCTCGTATCTTTTCAAGAATTTCTAGACTCGTTTGTGATGTCATTCAACAACGAAAACAGGATGATTAACGAAAACGTTTATTTAACTAAACACTAAATATTTTTCCAGTCATAGAAATAAGTTTGAACTCCTAATTTTCATTTATTTTTCCTCTGTTCCAGAATTTGCCACGAAATTTTGATCCGAGTTGTTATTTTCAAATCCTTTTCCTGGGATTTTTAAAATCAAAAGGGGAAGCAGTCTCCAAAATTCAGTTGCCACTTACGCTTGGGTTAAAATCATAAAACTCTATCTGTGCGAAAGAGTTTACATTTGTGCTCTTAATTAATTAGTCGTCTTATTAACATGTTATTGTCTAATAAATTAAATAGTCAGACAAACCTAATAGAGGTCATAAATCATCGTAACAGCGTTCCTGTTAGGTAATAACTGAAGGAAATGAGACGAGTAAGTTTAATGCTGAACGAGAGTTGCTGTGTACTTAATTCAATATTCCAGTTCATCGGTTGAAGCAAATGTTAACTTCAACCCCTTTATTACAGTTAACTTTCCAAGCTCCGTGGTTACACTAAGCTTTAGACTGTCTTTAAATCAGCTGGATTGTAAACAATGACCTCACCTTGACCGAACATAAACTTGCAAATTATTCATTGAATAAAAAGAGAGAATTATCTCCTAGTCAATACCACAGCGCCTACTTTTGAAAAAATATCAGGCAGGGTTCACACAGCAAAGAGAGATTTCGATATTGATGTCTGGTGTTTGATTTAAACTGACATACGCGCGACCGTTTGACTCACATGAGTGATTTCGGAAAATCAACTATCGACTTGTAACTAATCAACTATCTTGCATTTGCATCAGTTTTATTTAAAGATGTGATGATGTAAACAAAGAATTGTTATTGCCACGTCGATAGAAAGGAAGCAAAAGATTCGTATATACACTCACGGTTAGACAATCAGGAAAGTTTTTTCCAACTTGATGCAATTTCAGTTCCGAAACAGCGAACGGACGGAAACAGGACGAACCGTTAATTTTAAAGTTCCGAGCTTGACATTAATTTCACGCACCACGCAGTTTACTTACCCGCATGGCGAAGTTTGAGCCAATAGTTAGGCACAGAATAACCAGCAGTGTTTTCATCGTCAGACTGTTCTACTCAGGGACACTGATCCGTTCTGAACTGTTCCAAACACCTAATGTTATCCTGTCTAAGCAATTCAGGATCGCGTTGCGGGTTAATATAATGCTATTACCAAGCCGTTACGTCACAAACCGAATATTGTTGACTCATAGGGAATTATCCTCCCGAAACTAATACCGCGTGACATGTTTTTTTAAAAGTTCCTGTTTTGCTACCCAGATACAGACGCCGTCCTCCACGCGAAACGGTCGGTCGGTCGTTCTTTCTTTTTTCTTTTAAAACATCCTTAAGCTGACGATCGAAATATGCCTCTAAAGGCCTAGGCTTAAAGATTCAGTGATAGTCACACAAATCAAACAGAGGACCAGAGGACGAAAAAAATGATAAACAAAAAGTGGTGTAAGGTGGACCGGAAATGATATTGTGAAGAGCCCGTTTCCCATTGAAAAGGCGTGACAATCGCATAACATTGTTAACAATCCATCTCGCCATGTTATAACAGGAATTGTTTTGGAAAAAGAGCGTCCAAATGGTGGAGTCAGAGAAGTCTTTTACTGGAAATCAAACCATTTCTCAACCCGACTTGGCAGCTCAAAACAGAACCTGTAAACCATTAAAATGCAAAACTGCCAAAAAGTTTCAAAATATGTTGTTTCAGCAGGGAAATTTCACATAATGGACGGAAACAGAGGCGCTAAAAGGGAACACGCTTAATCGACAACAAGAGCGTTGTTTCCGGCAATCCAAGAAGCTCAAAAACTTATCTACAGATCACGGATGCTGAACCATCAATAATGTCTTAATTCTGTATAACATAACATGAAAACGTTAAAAACAGGAACCCAATCGAAAAAGAATGATTTCAGTTAAGAGAGAGGCTCGTTTTTTTCTTTTTCTTTTCAGTGGCGTATTGAAAGCTCTTTTAACATGCAGTCAATTGTTCCACCGTTATTATTCAGTCTTTGGAGAATATTAGCTAGGGAGGAAACCGGATGACAAGGCAAAGGGACTTTTTCGCAATCAATTACCAAGCATAATTGCCATGAATAAGCGTAAAGACAATTAGTCTAGCGGTCAATTTTGCCGATACCGAAAACCGGCGAGGCCCACTAAGTAATTGTTTCATTAATATCAGTCAAAGACAGCTGACTACAAAAAGCACGAACTGCTAATAAGTTTCGACATAGAATTAGGGCCAGAGTTCTGGTTTGAAAGACTTTCGATCAATAATACGAACTTTTAGAATTTCTTGCTATGTCATGTTGTGACTGTTCACAGCAATTCTAACTATTGCTGTACAAGAGAATAAAAGGTCAATAAATTGAAGACGCGGAGGTATTCAGTTGGTAAACTCGGTTGAAGGTGTACAATCTCTGTAGGTTATCTATCAATATATATACTCTTGAGGAAACGGTACGCTTGTGGTATTTAAGGAAAGGTTAGCACAGCCCCCCCCCCCCCTCCCCCCTTTTAACAATGCCGACCTAAACTTAGATTGCGAGCGGTCTTTCCCTTCTCTTCTTTCCCTCTTTCTTTCCCTTGCGAGCGCGGCGAATACACGAATGCTTCTTTCACCGCCCGTGCTTCCCTCGCTCCGCTCGATCGTTCTGCAGTCTTTTGCTTCGTGTCGCACGCGGAGAAGGGACAACCTACTTGCAGTCTATGGCCAACACTACCTTACACAAGTCTACGCATGTCAGCGGCACAGAACATCTTCCGGTTAAACGGGGAAAATATTATGGGTGTAGCCGGATATATAGCTGAAGAGGAAGAAATCTTATAAGTAGCAGTAGGGGAAATTTCCCCGGTAAACAAACACACCCCAAATTCGAACACAGCTTGCAGAATTTTTTTATTATGCAGGTGAAACCTCGGACAACAATAGCAGTTCATTTTCACCAAAAATTTTAAACCAATTAAATATTATGACATGTTTCTCAGGAAGCATCTTGATCTAAACTAAATCATGTTCTGTTTGACACGGTAGAGGGAAAGAAAAATTCTTTGATCCCGGGGACATTTCCTTTCTAAGGCCAACACTTGCAAGGAAATACTTGGATTGATTTCCCGCACGTCACTTAATAAGGAGAAAAGATTTTCGCCGGGGTTTCTATCGAGTTTATTAATCTACCGGCTAACGTTCCATCACGAATGCCGTTCTCTGATTGGCTACGCTACTCACTATCTATTCTGTTATAGACAGTGAGTAGCCTAGCAGTGTGCGGTTGCTAAGAAAACGACGGTCGCTTCTTTGTGTTTTCGAAGTGTCTGTGAAGAGGACCTAAATAAAGTTTTGACCGACTTTTAGATTTGTACTATCCGCTCTCGATTATTCGCTCTTCGAATTTCGAGCTCGTCATCAAGGTGTTAAATAGAATCGAAACACCGGGGTGGAGGTTTGGGAGAACTAGAAATGCTTTGAAAACTCGACCCGCAGGCGAGTGTTATCAAATCTTTTTCAGCCTAAACCATACAGATCGTCAAGTTTTTCAAAGACTATAAATTGCACTCGCCCGTAATTTTGCTAGCCTTTGAAAAATGTACTCGTGCTTATTTATTCCAAATTGCACTCGAAATCATGTGATTAGTGGTTACCTATACAAATATTCTGCTCATGCGTAATTTTTTACCATGCTCCGTGAAAAATGCCCTCGGAAAAATGGCAGATCGCTACCCTGAGCTGTCAGAAAGTGATTTAAATACGAAAACAATCTTGATGATCAAATGATAAAACAATTATTGAGCTCGGTTATCGCAAAATACCGTCAGTCTCGCAGATCAATTAAAAATTGACCTGCTCGTCACCGGACAAATCAGATATTTTGCTCAACCCCGTCCAATAATTGTTAATTATTTTGATTGCCATAGGATGTTCCTTGCTTCCAAATCAAACATCGAGTTGCAGCCATTAACTACATTATGTAATTGTAAGATTCTGAAAGAATATACACCTCAATCAAATTAAATGCGATCTATTTGTCTTATAAGCGTACCGTTAGGTCAAAAAGCTTTTTTCTCATCATCTGTTCAGGATCATCATTCTTAGTGCCCTCCTGGCGAGCGAGACTCGGGTCTTGAGCAGTTTCAAAACCTTTGTATTCTTCGTCGATCAAGTGTTTGGCAGTGGCAAAGCCAAGAATTACACAGAAAAAGATGGCAAAGGTAACTTTCATTTTGATTATTTTTGACGGACAATATTGGAAGTGACTGTGATAGCACTGGTTAATAGGTCTTTTGCGCTGGGATTTTTTTTCGTCAAAATCATCAGCACAAGACACAAAAGTTGCGGAATATTTGCACGTTCAGCTGTTTGATAACCTGTGTTAGCTTTGTGGGCTAAGACATTAAGATATTATTATCGACAAAATGTCAAAAATGCTAGTTCCAAAGGGAGGAAATGACCTCAAAGAGCAGCGTTTTTAATTAATTCATAATGAAGAACGTATTTAAGTCAAACCGGGTCAAAGGTAGGGATCTCCAGCGCTTATCAGTTTCTCTGTGTTGGAGATCACTGTCATAAAGGCAAAGGACAAGAGGAGTGGGGTGGGTTGCACACAAAGAGCCAAGACAGCATGTAGGTAGGTCTGGTCCGAATTCTCCCTAATACAAATCGGAGCACACCGCATATACCGAAATATTCCGCGGTATTAAAGGCTGACTGATTCAAAATACACCTGGACTGTCCTACTAGAATCCATCCTGCTTTTTCAATGCTTTAGTTGTACCCACTTGAAAATATTAGGGGCACATAAACTATGAGCCTGTACCTTAAATACTTTAGGATTGTATGAAGTGACGATTGCATGAATGGAGAGATGGTTGATTGAGATTTCTTAGAAGCCTGCCATGGTTGTGCTGGACAACATTTTTTATTGAAAAAGAAATGCCGATAACGAATGACACTCAAAAAAATATTTCAGTCTGAACAAAAAAACACACATCTCTGATCCTTAACGAGGTGCAATTTGCGGAATTCAACACATCCTCAAGAGCTTTTTATTAACTTACTGTTCGATATTTTGTTCCTTTTTGGCGTGTGTTTTGTTAGTAACAGAGATCAATCAATTGTAGCTTTTATACGATCGTGATGTACAAATTAGTAACACTATTTTTTTTAACAACATAAGCTCTTCTGACAGGTATCTCATGCAGTGTTAGAGCAAAGGTCGATTAAAAATAATGTTTGTAAACAAGAAAAACAAATGCGAGCGAACTTAATAGAAAACAAACGCAACCATTCAAGTCATGCAAAAAATTTACGATAGCAGCAAAACTTTACAAGCAGTGCTTGCTGCAAGCGTTAATATATAGATTTAGCCAAGCCTGATCAGTGCAATAATTAACCATAAAGGGAAAATAGGATTTGTTTTTCTTGGATCAGAAACTCAGAAAATGACCAAGTGTGAACATGCAATTGTTCAGCGTGTGGTTTCACTATTTTTTCTAGTTAAATTGTAACAAACTTAACTATGCCCAATATTAGCGGGCAATATAAAAGGGACTTTCCAAGAGACGATTTTGCAAGAAATATGTCGGAAGAAAAGTCAACAATGCAACGCGCCAGTGCCTTCTTTGGATAAATAAATGTAAAGTAACTACTTAATTTATACTCTTAGTAGATAGAGCCTCTTAGACCCGTCGCTTATTTAGCCTTTAACGCGATAAAAGCTGCTCTTTTCAGTACTGACCCGATACTGTAAAAGACAGGAAAAACACGAGCTCTCGAAGTACTAACAGCGCGCCAAAGAGAAGTCGAAACACATGAGCAGTGTAAACAGCGATAGTCCTTTCTTGGAAATAAAGAAAATAAAACATTTTCTGTTGTTTCTATCAAGTTTATAAAACACTCGTGAAAGTTTGGGAGAATTCGAAAAAGCTGTGGAAACGCTCACCTGCCGCACGTAGTCCCGCAACATTTCTCGTTCTCCCAAAACTTCGAATTCCACTCGTGTTTCTGTTTAACAATTCGATTACTCACTCTCAACGAGTTGATGAGGCGGAAGACCGAATCAGCCATCACGTCGATGGAAATAGAGAGCGAATAATATAATTGTTTTCATATAATTCTCAATAAATTTCCCTTAAATAACGATTTCCAATTATTTCTCTCTACTCTAATTTCGGCATTTCTAGAAACGAAAATGACTTTTAAAGTAAACATGTTAGGCTATCGATTTACTTTTCCAAACTAACCGTAGAAACAAAAACAATATTCCATAATTTGGCTCTCAAAAATCAGTTCGGCACAAATATTCCACTATTGAGCCGGGCCGATTTTACAAGAACGGTCTTCATTCCAATGTTTGCCCCTAGGCAGTCCGCGTGGCCAATTTGCATTACAAATAGAAAACCGCAGCATAGTGACTACTGTGGATAAGGTCTATTTATCAAAGCAACTTGCTACAGGCAGCCCGAACGGACTTGGGTTGAACAGGCACTGAGTACTATAAATTTGTTCAGCAGTAAAAAGAAAAAGAATGGTTTACTGATTTTCTTACTCAGCACGTGACACAAACAGAAATTTAGGATTGAAAACATTCAGGTTGATCACCTACGCGAAAACCTGCTTCTCGCTAGGCGTTGAAACCCCGCGTTGAGCATTGCACTCCAAGCTTGGTCACGCGACGTCTAGCAGATTGCCGTTTGAGGTTTCCGCTGAAAACCGAGGTGCTAAATGTCACTTTTTTTCGTGACGCCTTAAACGGACACGACTTGCGTCAAAATAGGTCTAAATGTTGTCATTTTCGGACAAATGTACAATGTTATCTGTCACTAAGCAGATTTTGAAATCCTTGCCCCTTGAAGCTACGTACATTGTTCTCGCTTGCGGTTTGGTTCTTTTGTTTTTGTTTTTTGTTTTTCTCTTCATTAGTATTCACAGATTTTTTTTTTTCACGCTTCGTAAGAGACACGAGTTCATCTGCCCCGTCATGATCTATGGCGGCTAAACTCCAGAATACCCGGCCACTTATTAGCATCTCATTGAATAAGAATAGCAACTATTGTTATATACCTCGTTCTTCAAAGCCCACCGACACATGTAAATAAAGTGGCCGGGTATTCTGAAGTTGCTCCAATTTTTGGACCTGAAATGGTATTCCAGGATGCCACATTCAGCAAGGAGAATACGGTCGAATTTTGGAGCAACTTCAGAATACCCGGCCACTTTATTTACATGTGTCGGTGGGCTTTGAAGAACGAGGTATATAACAATAGTTGCTATTCTTATTCAATGAGATGCTAATAAGTGGCCGGGTATTCTGGAGTTTAGCCTAACAATAGTTGCTATTCTTATAATAATAATAATAATAATAATAATAATAATAATAATAATAATAATAATAATCGATATTTAAACAGGGTGACCCCTTCAGTCGCAGGACTGGTATCAACGGGGGCCCTGTATAACGTAAAATAAAAAGAGCATGTATAAGTAATATATATCTATAAAAAACTAACTACTTTAAAAGATACGCCGAAATGTTTAAAAAATTAAAAAGCTTAAAAAGGTAGTAGCGTTCTCATAAAAATTGGATATCTAATTGAAAATGTTCTAAAAAATAACCTAAGAAAAAAAATCGGAGATAGCCTTGAAACGTTCCTTAGGTGGCAAAATCTTTATGTTCGTTGGAAGGCTATTAAGGTTACAGTATACCTTCAGATCGGCAATTTTCTTCAAATTTGGATTTTTGGTTCAAAGTAATGGTCGAAGAGTAATCTCTAATTTCTGAAAACAAAATTGAAAAAAACTCAATATTGGCGGAGAAATGGAGGTTTTACGTTACGGCCGGAAGTAAAAGTTCCCTCTTGATTGACAGCCCTATAACGTGTGCGCAATCAACCGAGACCACTTTCGCGGGAATATATGGATACCACGAATTGGCTGGCTACTCAGATCCAAGCATTTTTCGTATTAGATGTAATTCTATTAAGTTATAAGTAAACATGGACCACGGAAAACTCTGTTTACCAGTTCGAAAAAGCGAAGAACGAATGAAAACACATCAATGAGTGAAGAAGCGAAAGTTGGCCTCGCGGATGAAGCTTTAGCTATCGTATCAAGCGGGCAAAAAGATCGAATCAAGAGTAGAGAAAGATTCTGTAAAAGTTTGGGAACTCGACAGCTATAACAACGACGTGTACATTGACTCTTTTGTTGAGTCCGATACCGATGAATCGCCCAACTCATTGAGATCCATTGGAATATTATCCATGCACATTTGCTCCGCCGCGCTTTCTTTTGTTCAGTTTGTTCTCGTCGCCCAGCCACTCTAGCGTTCGTATCCTTTTTCGTCTTCCCCATTTTGCCAGACCAGCTTCAAGAAAAACCGAGCTACAGAAAAAGTATCTCTCCGCCTTGAGCGCATTGAGAAACACAAGGGTTTTTTCGAGATTCACGCGTAAATTTCACCGCGAGTTAATTTAGTAAATTTTCCAAGCGCTGATTGGCTCAGTGATCTGAGAACCCAGTTGAAGGCGTTTGTGGGCGGAGTTTGTTTGCGAAGCAAGAGATTTTTCTTAGCGCTGTTTTCTCGAATAAATTTTTTCGCTTGAAGCAGACACGTTAAAGAGTTACAACTCAAAGGGGATTTGTTTGATTGCCCTCAAATTTGGACAGTAGCTAGATTAACATATAAAAAACAAAAAAGTGTCTGCGAATTGTTTATTTCGAAATATTTTTCCTCCGAGAGCAATTTTTGTACGATCACTTCACATTTGTTAAATCCTATTTTGAAAATGTTCTGTAGCTTTTTACTGCAATTGAATGTGGCAAAACGCAGATATGCTTTTTTAGCGCTTTTTGTCCTGAAACCGAGGAAAAAAATAAATTGGCGAAAAACAAAATTCGCTTTGACTTGTAGCTTCCAAAAGCTGATTAGGACGCTCGCATTTAGTGGCCGTGAAAAAATCGGCACTTCATTATATTTCGAAATTTTTGGTATGGTTTGATAGCCAGCTCTATAAGCTTTAATTTGATATAGGGGTTTAGGTATCTACAGCTTAAACCGGACGCGCTACATCGCTTGGACGTGAGACAGCCCTGAAGGTATACGGTAACCTTAAATGTGCATGCACCATGATAATAAAATGACTTTTTAGCGACATCTAAATTGACCTGTTTGCCACCACAAATCCACGAAACATTTCTCGAGCCGTAGTTGCTGAATCCTGTCTGAGTGATCATGATATGCTAATTTCAGTTCGAAAGATAAATAACTTCAAAGAACAACCTCGTGTGATAAAGTGCAGGAATTATGCTAAATACGATCCAACTAATTTCTGCAGTGATTTGAAGAAAATCCCCTGGGATGATGTGTTGAGTTCGACTAACGTCGAAGTAGCCTGGTCTTTGTGGAAATGCAACTTTACGGCTGAATGTGACAAATATGCTCCACTAATCGACAAAAAAGTTAGAGGACGTAATTGTCCATGGCTTACGCTGGAAATCAAACAGATGAGATGCTAATAAGTGGCCGGGTATTCTGGAGTTAAGCCCAAAAATTAACCCCCAACTACCAAAAACTTACTCAAACCATCTCACTGCTTCGAAATTATCTTTATAAAGAGCCACGCTTAGATTTTTCTGCAGCTCAAACGAATTACCAAGCGGCTTGTATCCCAAAACTTTCATCAAGCGTCCACAATAACGTTCAACAATGCTGATTTCATCTGGTGGAGCTTTTAATCTCCATCTGTTTGCTCTTTCAGCAGAATCTTGCCTCCATTTTGCTGCCTTCTGCTCTCTCTCCGTCTCCGGCTTGTGCGACGCTAAATAAAGCCAGTTACTAACAGCTTCGTCCATCGGTAAACCAGCAAACTGTAATAAACCTGGAAGTATTTTAGAAGGGTTTGCCGATAAATCTTCGAAACGTAATAACTTGACTCGGTTTCTCCACTTCGGAGGTAACTGTTTGGTGATGTTTAGGTTAAATTCAGTTTGTCTGCAGTTCTCATATGCGAACTTCTTCGTCCCCGTCAGGCCATTTTTGTCCGTCTCCCGGTAAAAATTCGCCACTTTGGACGAAGGAACAATCCCTCGTGGATCTCGGACCACAAATAGCAGTTTGCAATC
Organism: Orbicella franksi; assembly: GCF_964199315.1. Classification (NCBI taxonomy): domain Eukaryota; kingdom Metazoa; phylum Cnidaria; class Anthozoa; order Scleractinia; family Merulinidae; genus Orbicella; species Orbicella franksi. The sequence continues at coordinate 8,279,903 of NC_138153.1, forward strand.
AATATCATCCGAAGAATCGCACACATTAATCAACTGTCCCACACTGTTGTTTGGCATTCGCACCATCAGAGCTTTCACAACAGTCATGCTATATTTCTTTTGACAGATTTCTTCCAAAGTCTTCTGATCGAACGCTCCTCGGCAATCCTTAATATTCCATCTTGGATCTGTAACATTGTAACGGCAAAAAGGCGGCGAGGACAAAGCAATGCTAGCTTGCTCGTCTCTTGGATAGTTTCTTGTTACTGTTCGATAGTAATGCTCGATATCCTTAGCATGTTTAGGCGACACAAACTTACACTGGAAAACACCTTGCATCCACTCAAAGCTTTTCTCTTGGTAATCTCTGTTAAAAGGCGCTACTCCTCCATGAAGGCGTTCCACGGTTTGGTAAGGCTCAAACAAGTAAAATACGGACGGATGGTAATTGAAAATATTTCCCGTGAAGCTCGAACCAGATCGACCATGAGCGACAACAATTAAGTTTTGTCGCTTTTTTCGTTCGTTTTCCACCAACTGCTTTTGAACATTTTGAATCTTTTCGAGTTCGTGAATTTGGCTAGCCACTGCGGAAATCGAGCCCTGCTTTCGAATATTGTCAAGTTCTTGAGCACCAGGTTTGCCAACAGGTTGAAACTGTTGGAGTTTATCTGCTAAAGAGCTTGACGGTACACCGAGAAAGAACACATAACTTGATAGCAGAAATATGGCCACCATTATGGGTCCTAAACAGCGTAAACAACGCCGCCGGAACCTCAGACGGAAAACCATGGTTTTAAAGTTCTCCTTTTCAAAACTGCTTCAATGATTTTTTTTTTTATCCAACAACAACACAACGCAAGTCTTAAAAAAAACGGTTGACTGACTCATAGCCAGAAATTCCGAACCAAAGTGGGTGATGCTTATTTCTGTTATGCGCCAGTTCACATGTCGGCGTGTCAATAAAGCTAACGTGTGATTGGCCCGTCTGTGACAGAGGAAGCTGTACAGTAGTCAAACCAAAATGGGGTCGCGCGATAGACCGTCGAGAGATTACTGTGCGGGTCCGCAAATGATCCCAGGACCGCAAATGATCCCGGACCGCAAATGATCCCCAAATTGAACCGCAAATGATCCCGGACCGCAAATGATCCCGATCAAAAAATAGGAATGACATGGATTTATATCAGAGGAAGGTGAGAACATGTACAAAAATAATGAACTAAAAAACATATTTTATCATTTTGCAAAAAAACTTTCCACAATTGCTGTTTTGTTCTTCGAAGGGTACAGTTCGTTTTCACTGTCACGCAATAACAGAAATAATAAATCGAAAACCAACCAATGGAAAAAGCTAAGAAGTTGTGATGTACGCTATAGAAGATAACTAAATAAGACACTTCTCCAAGTTTTAGGCCTGCGCGTTTCCCCAAACGTCAGATATTCGTCGTAAATGTTTCCCAGAAATTTACAGAGTCCAGTAAGAAAACGCCATGTTGGTGTACATCCGTGGTACACCAATATGGCGGCCGGAATATAGTGTAAACATCTGGAACTTACTTTGGTTTTCTAGGCGACTGACTATCAGTACTAAACAAACAAGCATTTACATAAGCACTTTTCCTAATGCTCTAACTTCTAAAAAGGCTCAAAATCATGAGATAAGTATTTATTTTTCAACAAACTCGATCGTAGCCTTGTGTCACGCAGGCTCCATAACTCTGAAATTCAAATTGCTCTGGTTTCCAAACGAAGCACGCTAATTGTAAACAGATATAAATATACCGCCTCTTATGCCTGATGAAGATAAAAACACGTCACGTGAAGACGATCTATTGAATTAGAAGTCTTAGAAAAACACATACTTGTAAATATTCTCGAAATCCCGGTGGCGATAGTATCAAACATCTATCAAACAGCTAATTGTCAAAACGAAGTGCAAGCCTTGGCCTTGCGTGGTCATGAAGCTGAACTTCATAACTATAGCTTGTAATGTTGGCTTCTTAGAATACTCAGGTAGTCATTTCCGAGGAATTAAAGCCAAAATACGACCAAGGAAAAATAATAAAATAAATTTGTTCAAATTTCCAGTGCTACACACAAGGTGTTTTACAGAGTGATGAAGCGTTGTAGGCTTGTGGGTCTACTCAGGTGACAGCGTCTTCTGTAATAGTTGCTTCATGGTTATATTTCAGTTTAAAACTTTAGACGAGTGGCGTTAATGGCTGATAAAATATGATTTAACCATAACACCGAAATATCAATGTGTAACAAAGGAGGATATGTAGCGTATGTTGCACTGATCATAATTTTACTGAGAATTGCAAAGAAATGTGAGCCAAGTCGTGTTTTGATGATTGAGTGGTGATATTCATAACATCGTAGTTAGCAACAAAGTTTAGTCGAAAGTATCGGAAAAAAATCAAGTTGTAAACCATTATAATTATAAGATGGCTTAAATAAAAACATCGGTATTCACGTACGCTAATTCTCTATCCACACCATCCCACCATCCATGCCATTCCTTATTTTTTGATCGGGATCATTTGCGGTCCAAAATGGGGATCATTTCCGGTCCGGGATCATTTGCGGTCCGGGATTATTTGCGGTCCGGGATTATTTGCGGTCCTGGGATCATTTGCGGACCCGTACATTACTTCTCGATGTTAAATTCGATTTCATCCGCGGACACCGACTTTGGCCAGCCAAAAATAATCAAGCACAGAAGATCGTCGTATTGGGAAGTTGAAAGGCTCGTCGAAAGACGGGAAACAAATGGAACGGTAAGTGTTTGGTTGTAGTGCCTGTTTTCGCACGTGCTCGCTTGGTTGATATTAACTGAATTCAGTGTTTACCCGAAATCAGCACGAGCCTTTCTTGCCTGTCATTTAATAAGGTAAAATATTTGGTGCAATGGAAGGGCTACTCGCCCTACGAAGCCTCGTGGGAGTCAGAGGAGGGTATCTTAGGTCGATGTGTGGAGCTATTCAACTGACCAAGTAAGTGCATTCACCTTCAAATGTGCATTCATCTTTATTAGTATGTTCAACTTTGTTACAAGTGTTCATTCAACTCTGTGTTAAAAAGGCACATAAACTTTTTAAGTGTACATACATCTTTGTAAGTGTACATTCAACTCTGTAAATTGTAACATTGTTATTGTGCATACATCTTTAATAGTGTTCATTAAACTCTGTAAATTTTAACTTTGTTGGCTGTGTACATAAATCTTTGTAAGTGTACATTCAAATCTGTCAAAGGCACATTGCTTCGTACGTGAACATTTATCTTTGTATGCATACCTTTCACCTACCTCAGTAAGTGTACATTTCAACATTGAATGCAAATGTAAAAAAATTACATTTTCAAAATTAAAGTATTTTATTTCTTTCTCTTTTGTTGAGGTTTTCATTGTTTTTCTTTAGATTTTTTATCTTTTTTAGATACGTTTTCTTCAGTTGGGGAGACTGCTAATGGAGTCATATTCCTTAAGTCGCTGACTCCCCTCTTTTTTCCCCTTTTTGTTTTGATAGGTTCATCCCAGTATTCCTGGGCCCTTTTTGTGTATTTGCAATGCTGTTGTTCACTGTGCTTCAGAGCTTCCAATCTATACACAGTGCGTAGCACCTCAGCTGGATCATCATTATGGTTGCTCTTCCTCTGTATTATCCGTCTCGCATCATCGTTGTTTTTTCAACCCCTAAACCAATAGGTGGCAGCAAATGGTAACATGATGTCACTTAAATAAATATGTAATCATACATAAATTTCAAGGCTAGCCAAACAACTGCTTAGAGTAGTAAACAGTTTTTCAACATTTTTTACCTTTACCACTGAACTGTTTTATATTGTCATTTTTTTCTACCATTTGGAGTATATGATATGCTGCTGCATGCATGTAACAGGTGACTTGCTTTTTTCTGTAGCCTGTTCTTTTGTCTCCAAGTTTGGTAAAACTCGTGATCCACTTTTTTATCTGTGGATTTCAAAACACATGTACATATCATAAATTAGAAATACATAAAGTTTCAAGTCGTAATGGATTGTTTTGTACCTGTGCTCAAAATAGTTCTGTAGAGAATGGCTCCCATGAGGAAATATATTTGAAGTACAGATCTGCAAAGTCCCAAAGACAGAACATCAAGACAAGAAAATATTCAGATAAGTAAAAACAGCTAAGTGCCCAACTTGTCATTAAATTGGGATGTAATGATTGATAGGGATGAATTGATTACTTGGACTGTGATGTTATCTCAATTGATTACTTTATGAACAGATAAATTGTGTAGAATTTAAACTGTACCTTCCTTCCATAATTGAATGACCATGTGGCATGTGTTCTTTTGTAAACAGTTGTAACTGGCTAGCCTCTTGGGAAGCTCTCTTAAGAGCTTTTTCCTGTCATCTCCCATGAGGCTAGTCCAATCCAGGTCCCACTACCCTTGCCGTCTGCGTTTCTCTTCTCCCATATTGAGAAAGTGACACCACAGTTGTTGATTGCCCCTATAAGGTTTTGATGTTCTGACTTTTCCACTGACCTTTTTGTGGTAGAGGAAGAGCTCTCCTTGTCATACCTTTGCATTGCATCTTCAATTAAGTTTTCTAGCAGAATATCTGTGATTCTTAACATCAAATGCAATTCATCCAGAATGATGTGATCCAGTGGGATGACATGGAGTGACTTATGGCAACAACAGTAATTTTCACCACTCTTCTTTGTTGACAACTCGAACAATTAATGGATTGTGTACTTAAGTGGTATGGCATCATAATATACAGAATCCTTAGACGTGTCACCAGTCTAGTTGGAAATGTAAATAAAAGTAGAGATCCAAATTAATTTAATAAAAATTATGACTGAGATTCTCAAGGTACTTCAATTTTATTTGAAATCAACCATTTATATTAAGACAAATTTTTAATAATTATTAATTAATTACCTATCCTTCTTGTGTATCTTACACCATAAGTATGCGTAAATTGAGTTGGCTGCACTTAGCCCCATAACCAGCAGCAGAAACTGTAAAGGGAAAAAGTCTAACATTACTGTTTGAGGTAATTTTAAATTCTGAATTTTTTATCATGTAGTCTTAATTTTACGCAGGGCCCCTTTTGATACCAGCCTATAGCTGATGGGGCTACCCTGCCAAAATAAAGATGACTGGACTGGACTTGACTTGACTATCAAATGAAAATCATCAACAGCCATTGACAGCTCATGAATAAATTCATCCCCAACTCCAAATTTATCCATTAAAAAGAGTATACTCTCCACTGTGTTTTTGTCATCGGGATGAAGTTTTTCATATTTTGATTTTGGGGATGCCACAATCCCATGTTTTTGCTGCGGATTAGGATGATCTGTAGTTGAGAAGTCTATAGGAAAGCTATCAGTGCTGTTAGGGTCTTTAAGTTTCAAAAGGTGTAAATCCAGGCCAAATATTTCAACAAAATTAAGTGCCTTCTGTGCTCGAGTCTTTAGTTCTTTTAATTTTCTGTTTTTTGCTTGTTTGGTTTTGAGGTCTGGAATTCCAGCTCCCCAGCGGTTCGGAATTTCTGGCTATGTAGAATGTGTACCACACCAAGTCGCTAAGAACACAAACGAAGGACTTGATTCCTACTTAGCACACTCAGCTAATGCCTTGTCCCCAGACTCCACTAGTTCTGGTGGTAGGTAATAATCATAATTCAAATTCAGCCCTTAATGACTGGTCGCGAGGGGAACAGTGAATTTTGTTACCGAGAATCTCAAGGGACCAGTCATTAAGTGATTTGTTATTATATGGCAAAACAAATAATCACCTATAGCAAAACAAATAATTACTTTATTGACAATTGACGTGCAACTGCGGTCAACATTTCGCGGGTAACAGTGAACTGCTTCCTGTTTGACATCATACTTTTTGCTATTTTTAGTGAAAATTTTTATAAAAATGTATATTTTATATTTTTATGTTTTAAAATGTAAAGCGTTTATGAATATTTTATATAATTAGCGCTATATAAATTTAATTACTCTTATTCTTATTATTCTTATTATTATTATTATTATCATTATTTGTAATTTGTTTGTAAGTTAGTATTTCCCTGACATATATATTGTCCTAAGAATTTTTACAGTTGTAATTTTTTATAAGCCACTAATAAACAGTATTATCATTATATTATTATTATTATTATCGTCCTCACATAATGTTTGCTTAGAGTCCTTAGGGCTGAGACCAAACCATGGTCCTGGGGCACTAGGGAATAGCCAGTTTTTAGCTTGATAGCACCCTCCTCAAAATGTGTGCTGTACCTAGCAAGGTTATCTTTTGTAGTTATTATTATTATTATTATTATTATTATTATTATTATTATTATTATTATTATTATTATTATTATTATTATATGATTGGGCCGGAATGGCCACGCGTGCTGCATAAATTAGCATACTTTTTCTCCAGAGCTAGAGACCCTCGTAATACCCATGGGTATTGAGCAGGGTATTTATACGCCCTCCGCACTTGAGATCGTTCTGTTATGCGTTCACGCCCCGAGGGGTCTGTACAGAGCTCCCTTTTTGCGTTATTCGCACGTTTCCGTCGCTGAGCAACTTTCCTTATAGCCGACGTTCTTGCTGCTATTCCTCCTGACGTTTTGGAAGCCCCTTGTTCGGCCACGGAGGCCGCAGCTGAAGTTCCTGCTACCGGCAAAAATCCCGTTCCTTCCACTAAACAGCTAGTCTTTAATTAGCCTGCAAACAGGCTCCCAGCGAGCGAAGCGAGCCTTTTAGCGCGAAATAATGCGCTCCCCCTCGTCACCAGACCGCTTTCGGCTGGCCCTGCTCGCCCTAGACCACATTCGGCCAGCTCGCACTAAACCCAACCGTAGCGTCTTAGCATTCATGGCATGTGTGCCTCCTGATTTGTATGTCGCGTGTCGCCCCCACGTTTCCATGGCGTGTGTCGCCTTCTAGTTTAGTGTTCATGGCGTGTTTCGCCTTCTAAATTTCATGGCGTGTGTCGCCTTCAAGTTAGTTTTCATGGCGTGTGTCGCCTTCCAAGTTTATTTTCACGACGTGCGTCGCCTTCAGTTTCCAGGCACAGCCAGGACAGGGGCCCCGCAAATCAAATTCGAGGACTCATTGCTCCAGCATCGTTTTGGCCCAGAGACCAAAACCCGAAAAGGCATTATTACTGTCCGTGTGGACTTTAGATATCATTAAGTCTTTATACCAGAAGAGGTCTCGAGTGGTCCAAAATAAGTGCACTTGAGGTGTTTGCAAGTGAAAATAGTTTGGGACTTTCTTCTTTCGGAAGAAAGAGAAGAGGTAGTAGTCCAGTCAAAGATTACACTTTGCAGAGTATAAATTCCTTCACCAGAGAAATCGTGCGCTCCGTGTCCGTTAGCAAATGTCTTTCAAGTCATTTTGGCGAGAGGTAGTGGATGGCTCCGTTTTGTATCTAGTCAATGACTGAACAGTGCTAGGGGAGTGGGACAAAACTGTTGGCTCACAGGAGGGATGTGGGAAGTGCAACTATTTTAAACAGGATTGCTTAATTTGCTTTGGCCAAAGTTGTAGTCCAGGTATAATATTTTGAACCAGGATAGATATATTTAATATCTCACCAGTCGCACATGGGCCATAAGATGATAAAACACTAAACAAAACTATAGAACAAAACCTGGTTTATTACAAGGGCAACTAATACTTAAAGCAATCGTGTAAAGATTCAGGTTTGTATACAACTGGTATTGCTTATAGCGAATCAGTAAAACTGTAACGTGTGAAAACTAGTCTTCAACAGTGCCTAGGAAAAAACGAGATACGCCTTCGTTTTAGGTCCGATACTATTTTTATTTGCTGCTTTAAAAGGTAGGTGGCTAGTCCCTGACAAATGAATTCTAAAAGAATGACTAAGTCTTAAGCGAGTCGAATAGATGACTGCAGAAGTTCGAACTGGAAGGAAAATACTTGTCTGTTTCAGTTTTATTTTCGCTTGAAGCCGGGGTGTCCCAAAATTTCCTCAATTGCATGTGAAATTACTCTAACAACCTCAAGCTTCTTCAATTGTATGAAACTTTATCAACTCCCAGCACTCCAGCTAAGTGGACTTAAACGTCACAAACTCCGACACCTCAGACGCACTTATTTTAGACCACTCGAGATCTCGTCTGCTATATAAACTTTATACTCAAATTGTAAGTACTTTCTAAATGTTCGCACGGATTATAGTGATGGTTTCTCGGGTTTTGTCCTCTGGACTAAAACGGTGCTACGGGAAATGATTCCTCTAAATTGATGTACAGGCCCCCTGCCCTCCCTGTACGTAGCCTGTTCCAGGAAGCGGGCGAGCGAGGGGTCAACGAGTGGGAATAAGGCATCTTCGTTCGCCCACGACTACTCGAGAGCCTGAAAAAGGCTACCCTGTACGAAATAAGAGAATGGTAGGGTTTGTGGCTCCTTGACTCATAGGTAATGGGCAGTTTTTTACATTTATGGTTAAGCCGTATTACATTTTTGGTTGTTCAATTTATTACATTTATAGTCCAATTTTATTACATTTATGGTTGGTGGACTTATTACATTTGTGATTAAAAGTTATAACATTTTTGGTGAGTAGTACATTTATGGTCAATTTTCATTACATTTACGGTTTTCATTACATTTATGGGTGATACATGGGTGTAGAACCGACCGATTGCTTTGGTACGACAATTTGGTTAATTGTAGTAAATATTTCGTCCCGTATTTATTTTACTTGTTGTTTTATGTTGACTTTTTCGCTAGACTTATTGGACAGTTCTAGAACTTGAAAATCAGCATATGGAGTTTGAAAGGACGTTTTGTTCCAGTGGTTCATCTTTCCCTGGACAATAGGAGTACTTCCGCTATCAATTTGGCAGACCTGGGACGGGTTTTCTTAACAATACCCGATACTTTGTCTGTAACGGGGTCCCTGGATCAGCCTGGTTGGTGGCTTCGCTTTTTCTTTACTTGTTTGTTTTTGTAGTTTATTACCACTTTCTACTCCTCTTACCCTCCTCATTTCAGACGTCTCCTAAACCGTTTTACCTTCAGTTAAAAGTGCTCAAGAATCTGTTAGGTCCACTCCCATTGGGTGTGACTAAGTGGAGAGGGGAGCCCCCAGCCGGGTCGGTCCACTCCCGTCTATCCAGATGGTAGCGTCCGGTAAAGTACACGCTTCACCTGAGCTGCTTCGTTTTCGCGACCCCTTTTTGTAGTGGAGTTTCTAAGATTGGGAGGAATATGGGCTTTTTTTTAGGGTTTTTTTCATTATTCGCGGCAATTTGTACTTGGGAAAGAAATTATTTTCACCCATATCGTAATATCTTCGCGTGTGCCATAGAGGTGGAGCCATCAATAAGCTCAAGAGTGATCTTAAAAGCCTTAAACCTAACAAAGCTTCTGGCCCTGATGGTATTTCGTCTCGTAGTTTAGCTGTTGCGGGATCATCGGTTTCAGATGGCATGTTAACGGTTTTTTATCACAGTATGGCTTTGTCCAGTTTTCCTGATCCATAGAAGTTAGCAAAAGTTAATGCAATTTTTAAAAAGGGAAGTCCAGCAGATGTTTCTAATTATAGGCCAATCTCACTACTTAGCATTCCCAGCAAGTCCCTTGAAAGCCAGATTTGCAGTCTAATTGATAATCATTTGAACAGCTGTGGCACAAAAAGCTGTGAACAATGGGGTTTTACGAAAGGACTCTCGACTGAAGGAATGCTGATTTCAATGACTGAGAAGTGGAAGATAGCAATTGACAACGGTCGGACAGTGGGAGCGGTCTTTATTGACTTCCAAAAAGCTTTTGACACTGTTCCCCACGACATATTATCTTAAAAGTTACATGCCATTGATATATCAGGATCACTCCTTGAATGGCTTATGAGCTATCTATCTAACAGACGCCAGTTTACTGAGGTAAATAACTGCAGGTCTGCCACTGACTTTGTGTGCACTATGGGGTTCTTCAAGGCTCGCTTCTCGGCCCTAGGTTGTACACCATATACGTTAATGATCTCCCTGACCACATTGATTCAGGAGATCTTTACATGTATGCAGACGATACCACAGTGTACTGTATTGGCCCAAAGGTCGACCAAGTTATATCATCTCTAAATGAAACAATGAAGCAAGTCCTCATGTGGAGTGTCAAGAATCGACTAACCATCCATTCAATCAAAACTGAGGCAATGATTTTAAGGAAATCCACCTTTATTGGTCCTCTCCCTCCCCTTTACTTTGGGACAGGCTTAATTAACCTGGTTGACTCTACCACTTGCCTAGGAGTTAAAATCGACAATAGACTTTCATGGTCTGTGCACATTGACTCTGTGAAGAAGCACTTCACATAAAAAGTTGGAGCACTAAAGAGAATGAGAATTCTTCCTAAACAGTCACTTGAGGAATTATAATTCAAATCTATTATTCCCAGCATAACATATAGTATTTCAGTATGGGGAAATTGCTCCCCCTCTGCAATGAATTCTCTGAACTTAATCCACGCAAGAGCTTCTCGTATTATAAACAATCTTCAAACGTCGCTGGCTGATGACATCTGTCTCATTACATCGAACTGGCTCCCTTTCTCTTACTTTTATAAAAAGTCCGTTCTTATGTTAATGCACAAAGTGTACTTTGAAACTTCAAACCAATCTGTTTGTGAACTTTTCTCTAAAAATGCAGCTTCTAGGTCATCTCGCTTTCCCAATCAATTTAATATCATTAGGTTTAAATCTGATACTGGAAGAAACACTTTACAGTACAGAAGCCCTGCGATCTGGAATTTTTTAAATAGATTAGTTCAAGTACCTGAAAATTTTTATTCTTATCAGCCTGGCAGATATTAAAGAAACACGTCAAAGACATTGCTGGGTTTTCTTTCAGCAAGGAAGCGACTTTGATCACTGCAAAAAAGAGATGATTTTATATATTTTTGATCTGTCTAATTTCTGGCAATATTGTCGTAATTAGGTTCTAGTGAATCAAGTATGTATATATGATTATTAAGTTTCCCCTGTACGTAGTTCTTATTCTTTTGTTAATATCTTTCGTGTTTGTAAAATTTTATATTTTGTGTATAGTAGGTTCACATCAGCCCTTCGGCTGCCAAATCCCCTCTACAACCTACTTATCAAATAAAGTTTACTTACTTACTTACTACTACTTACTAGGTGCAGCATAACAATGAAAATTCTACTACAACTTAATTTCAGCGATTCTTCGCTGGTCTCCGCGTGATCTTTTCCTTGTTGTTGCGGATATCGGAGATCTGCTGCTTACTAATGCCATATTAAGCTCACAAATTATTTCCTTTTTCTCCTTTCTCTGAGCGCAAAATTGTAGACTTTATCTTTTTTCGAAAAAACGGATCGTTTACTCCTCAAGGACATGATGATTGTGAACAAACGCGCGTGACGCTAGCTTGTTTGTCTTGTATACCACGCCAAACGAGCCAATACAGCGTGAAATTTCACTTAGCAACAAAGCAACTCTGAGCCAATCAGAGCTCATTCGAATGTTCTTCATTAATTGAAGGGGTGAGTGCAAAACCATGCTAAGTGACGATTTGGGTGAAAAAAAAATTTTCGCGAAAAGGCTTGAATTTTTGCATGCGGTCTTCAATGTAATAGAAAAACGTGGTCCTGTATTTTTGTCGCTGGTTTTTGCTTCGTTTATAAAGACGCCGCTAGGAAAACCGAGTGGTTTTTCTGCATACGCAATATCTCGAAAACGAAGCGAAGCTTAGCGGAAAAACTACGGGACATTGTTAAACATACCTAAACAAAACTGTATGGGAAATTTGGAGCGTTTTCGACAAAGTTCACTTTTGATTAAAATACCTAGCGCCCTTTTCCCGCCGAGGTCTTCAAATAAACGAAGCCGGGCCTTTGTTATGATAAACAGAGCCGACCCTTTGTTATAATAGCCAAGCCAAGCCTTTGTTATAAGTCGAAGTCTCGCCTAGGTTTATTATAACAAAGGATCGGCCCGCCGCGACCGCAAGGACTTTGATTTTACTTAGAAACCAGCAAAATGTCAATTTCACGCAACTTATATAAGCTTAAATTTATTGATTTCAGGTCAAAAGTGGTTAAAACGTTGACTCATGTTAACGCGCGACGGCAAGAATGTTGATTTCTCTTAGAGAGCAGCAAAATGTCAATTTCACGCAACGTAAAAGCTAAAAAATGTCGATTTCAGGTCAAAAAAGGTTTAAATGTTGATTTCATGTTAACCCGTGACGGGAAGGTTGTTGATTTCACTTAGAAAACAGCAAAATGTTGATTTCACGCAACGTATAAGCTCAAAAATGTTGATTTCAGGTCTAAATAGGTCAAAATGCTGATTTCACGTTAACGCGTGACGGCAAGGATGTTGATTTCACTTAGAAAACAGCAAAATGTTAATTTCACGCAGCGTATAAGCTCAAAAATGTTAATTTCAGGTCTAAATAGGTCAAAATGCTGATTTCACGTTAACGCGTGGCGGCAAGAATGTTGATTTCACTTAGAAAACAGCAAAATGTTAATTTCACGCAGCGTATAAGCTCAAAAATGTTAATTTCAGGTCTAAATAGGTCAAAATGCTGATTTCACGTTAACGCGTGGCGGCAAGGATGTTGATTTCACTTAGAAAACAGCAAAATGTTAATTTCACGCAGCGTATAAGCTCAAAAATGTTGATTTCAGGTCTAAATAGGTCAAAATGCTGATTTCACGTTAGCGCTTGACGGCAAGGATGTTGATTTTACTTAGAAAACCGAAAAATGTTAATTTAACGCAGCGTATAAGCTCAAAAATGTCGATTTCAGGTCTAAATAGGTCAAAATGTTGATTTCACGTAACGCGTGACGGCAAGGATGTTGATTTCACTTAGAAAACAGCAAAATGTTAATTTCACGCAGCGTATAAGCTCAAAAATGTTGATTTCAGGTCTAAATAGGTCAAAATGCTGATTTCACGTTAGCGCTTGACGGCAAGGATGTTGATTTTACTTAGAAAACCGAAAAATGTTGATTTAACGCAGCGTATAAGCTCAAAAATGTCGATTTCAGGTCTAAATAGGTCAAAATGTTGATTTCACGTAACGCGTGACGGCAAGGATGTTGATTTCACTTAGAAAACAGCAAAATGTTAATTTCACGCAACATATAAGCTCAAAAATGTTGATTTCAGGTTTAAATAGGTAAAATATGGCGGCCGGAAAATAGTGTTAACATCTGGAACTTACTTTGGTTATCTGGGACAATGACTATCTGCACTGAACAAATAAACATCAAATAAGCACTTTTCCAAATACAGCAACGTCTTAAATGGCTAAAAATCACGAGATAAATACATATTTTTCGACAAACGCGATCGTAGCTTTATGTCACGCACCGCCTAACAGTTTAACAAATTAACCCTTCTGCGCAACGTACGGGTCTCCATACATCTGCATGTCCGCTGATCCCAGAAGTTCAAAACACTACAAATCATGCCGATATGAAATAAAATCAAAGCAACCTGGATCACAGATGTATGTTACAATCGATCGCTACTTGTTGGCCATTATTATCTTTAAATGAAAAAAGCCGAAACAATCTAGTTACCAGTTCGAGAAATGCGAGCAGAACGTGATCGCAATGCATGCCGGGAAGGGTCTTTACACCTCGTGCGCGGGAAAACATGGCGGTCGATACAAGACAAATTTTATCACTCTAAAACCAGTTCTCGCTTTCCAAACTTTGACACTAGCAACGCTTGGCAAATGGGCCACAACTCACGAGAGGGTATTTTTCTTGGGCAAGAACTGCTCTTGGACTTTGCTGCCTGGCTCGATCTGACTTCGAACGCCGATAACACGATTACGGTATATCAGCTACCTTCGAAGTTTCAGAACACATTTTGATTCTTTAAAACGTGCTGATGACTTACGGGTTTATCGAGGCTTTATGATGCCTCTCAACCACCAGGCAGGCACACAAGGTACTTTAACACAATGCTTAAGATATTAGTTGACAGAGCTCTAATGCGGCACATCTCTTTTTAGTTCGATGGTATTTCGTTTGCCGCTCGATCGATTCACGTGTTGTGCTCACGTCACAATAGCCGATGTAAACAATCTGTTCCCAGATTTCCGCTCTATGTATGCTGTGAGATTTGATTTTGACTTCATACACTATAAACAGTCTGCCTGTTTGCTGTTCAACAAATAAACTCCTAAAGACATGGCTAGGAAAAGCCAAGTATTTTTGCATACGTTATAACTCGAAAACGAAGCAAAAACCAGCGACAAAAATACAGGGTCCCGTTTTTCTATTACATTGAAGACCACATGCAAAAATTCAAGCCCTTTCGCGAAATTTTTTTTTTTCACCCAAATCGTCACTTAGCATGGTTTTGCACTCACCCCTTCAATTAGTTACGACGCGTTCGAGCGCTGCTTCTGCTATTTAAAAGCAAAACGAACTTGGTTTTGACTGCACTTTTCAATGCTGCAGTTTTAAAAAGATTATGGTTACGGATCTTGATCGTGACTAATGAAGTCATGACAAAATTGGGACTAGAGAGGAAGTCCGGATAATCAAGAAGTAAAAAAGACAAAAAAGCACCCTCTTCAGAATATTTCCGAGAAAACCATTAAATCGGAGCAAATTTCATATATTTTTATTGTATAACAATTTAGAGGTTTACCTTAGTTGTCTATGATTTAAGTCCTTTTACAAATTCTGATGTATGACAATAATGTAATCTTACTACTTATAATATACTACTCAGACTACCAGTTGTTCCTTTCGAATGCCTTGTTATTTTTGCCGTTAGAAGGCTACACAAGGGGTGCTTAATGGGCATTACAGACCGCCACTGGAAATTACTGCATGAATGCAGCGCGTTCATGTGCAAATTCTCTCCGAAATCTTTCCGCTTCTGAGATGTCTATTTGTTTTCTTCGACCTTGGTCTGCGTTATCTCGGACTTCATGGGACAGAACAAAACAAAACAACGAGACTTTGTAGCGAAAAAACTGTACAAGCAATATGATAGAGTTTGCCCGGGGTAAGGGGCAGATGTCAGCAGCCAAACAAATATTTGTGCATATATATTGGTAATTATATAAGCTAGTCCGCTAGACTACTCAGGCATGAACGCCTAACGCGGTGAATCAAATGTTTAGTGGACTGAGGTAAATTTTATCCATTTGGTATGAACGAGAACAATTAAGATGGATTCCGCTCAAAGTTCGAGCAATGAGTTGAAAAATTATTTGCTATAAGTCTACTCATAGCACCGTAACTTTGCGCAGTAATATATCAAACACGAAAGACCGTGTTTGACAACATTTCCAAACTCCGAGAAGAGAGTTGAAAATATGACGCGCAGCGGAGTATTTTTGACGAACTTCGAGGTGTTTGGAAATGTGGTCAAACACTGTCTCGAGTGTTTGATATATCTTCTCAATCGAGACTAAAACTAAGGAGAAAACGGAGGATTAAAATCGTAAAAATCTATGCTAATTAAGATCAGATATCCAAACACCGTCACGGTCATGATTTCCTTTGTTTAAACTTGATGAATTATTAATGAGTTTGAGAATACTATTTAAAACAACTTACTTTAGTTCATTTCTCTAAGTGACCCCGCGATTAAATTCTCAAGCATTGTCGAGAAAGTTAATGTCAAACCTCGTAAGAATGCTTAAAGCGTGTGTTATTGTGTTTTTAACTAATGCGAAACGTCTGTTTTCATTGAAATAATGATAACTTCAAGTCCAATTTTCCCACAGGCGGCCCAAGCTCTCAATGTTATCCTTTTTTTTTTTTTCCTTTTTATGCGAACGTTCAGGCTAACGTGACATATGGCGTGTACTATTAAATAACGACCGAATTTGACCACGCGAAACATGACTCTGGCCTTGCAGCATATGGAGGTGTTGTGTTACAACGGTTTGAATTTATAAAGGTTTGTATGGGAATGCAACGGCTTTGCTTGAAAAGCCAATTATTCTGATATTTTGTGAATAAAATCGACTTACCCTGTTGCTGTGTTGTGTTCTTTGTTGTTTGCCAGCTCCTCAGGCCGATCTAACGCGATTTCGGCGAGTTATTGTTCTGTGGGTTTCCACTACTAAAAGAAAGACAAGGTCTTGGGCCGCCGGTGATTTTCCCTCACGGAATCTTCTTAACGGTATTCAAAATAATACCATGCCACGATCTTTTTTTTTTTTTTTGGTACCTTAATTTTTGCCATTATTGCTCGAATGCTCTGCGGAAATCATCTTAATGTTCTCACATCGAATTCACCGAGAATTTTCTGCCCCCCAAAAGTGGCAATACTCAAACGAAAGAAGTTGTGGATTGTTTCAAATGATTGAAAATCTTTTCTTCTGTTTTGGTGTGATATGTTTACCAAACCACGACACCGTGCTACACAGTTATTCATATAGCTGGTTTTCACATGACGTCACTAAAATTCGAACTACAAAACTATTGATCTTCCTGAGATTTTTACTTAAATGATGTATAAGAGCAGCTTAAAATTAATATTCATACAAATTTTCGCCCAGAGAGCTGTCATGATGGTTAAAAGAGTGACTTCTTTCGGGGAACTTGGCTATCTGAACAGTTCATGTTATAGAAAAAGTATTATTTTAATCTTTTAGAGTTCCTCGAGGGATAAATTTACGCTTTTGTAGCAAAACTCAGTGACAGATGTTTCTGTTAGTTTCCGGCCGCCATGTTGGTGCCCATACGGATGGGCACCAGCATGGCGTCTCCATACAAATCTCTATAAATTTGGGTAAAAAATTTCTCCGCATATCTCGCATGAGAAAAATTGCTGTGACCAGAATTTTGGCGAAAGTCTTTGCATATTTACCTTCTTTCATTTTCCAGATTCTGGACTTTATCTATTGACCGGTTTTGATTTATATTTTGATCTATTTTGAATTGCGTGATACTGAAAACCAGCAATACGGTATGTTCAACAAACTCCCAAACAATCACTCAAGCCAGTCAAGGGCTTCGAAATGGTCGTCAAGGAGACGAATACTCAGATTCCTCTGCATCTCGTAGGAATAATCCAGCGGTCTGTATCCCAACAGTTTCATAACAGGCCTGCAATAATGTTCAATGATGTTGATTTCGTACGGTGAAACCTTCCATCTCCACCGGTCCGCCCCCTCAAAGGAGTCTTGTCTCCACGGTGCTGCCTTTTGTTCGCTTTCCGTCTTCGGCTTGTGCGACGCTAAGTAAAGCCAGTCGCTCAAACCTTTGTCCATAGGTAACCCAGCAAATTCAAGTAAGCTCGGAAGTAGTTTAGAAGGGTCTTTGGCTAGGTCCTCATACCGCAATATCTTTATTTGCTTTCTCCACCTCGGTGGCAATTTCCTAATGATATTAAGATTTAATTCAGTCTGCCTACAGTTGTGATAAGAGAACATCCTTGAATTCGCTAAGCCAGCTTTATCCGTCTCGCGATAAAAACGCACCGCTTTAGACGAAGGAATAATCCCTCGTGGATCCCTGACTAGAAATAGCAGTTTACAATCAAATTCCTGCGAAGAATCGCACACATTGATCAACTGTTCTATATCAGTGTTCGGCATTCTTCCCATCAGAGCTTTCACGACAGTCAAACTGTATTTCTTCTCACAAACCTCCTCCAACATTTTCTGTTCGAACGGGTCTGGGCAACTATCCTGAGGAGTCCAGCGTGAATCAGTGGTGTTGTAACGACAAAAAGGAGGCGAAGAAAGAGCAATACTAGCTTGAGTTTCGCGTGACGCCTTCCCCACCACTTTACGATAATAGTGTTGTATGTCATTAGCGTGCTTGGGCGACACAAACTTACACTGGAACACACCTTGCATCCACTCAAAGCTTTTCTCCTGGTAATCTCTGTTAAAAGGCGCTACTCCTCCGTGAAGGCGTTCCACCGTTTGATAAGGCTCAAACAAATAAAATACTGACGGATGGTGGTTAAATATATTTCCCGTGAAGCTCGAACCAGACCGACCATGAGCGACAATTATTAAGTTCTGTCTTATTTTTCCTTTTCTCGTCTCCGTGAAATCTGGTTTTCGATTTTTTTCGACATCTTCGAAGCTGTCATCGCGGCTCCGTTCGTTAGGGACGGTATAAACGAAGACATACGCAGAAAACATGAATGACAGGAGAATCATAACAACAGCCAGGTGACGAAATCGAGGACACCGGCGAAATCGAAATCTCCTTCTTTGAGGCATCCCGACTAAGGATATTAAGAGAGACTTTCGTAACCACCTCATACATGCATACATACAGAAACTCAAATGACGTATGATATAAGTTATAAAATCCTGTCAGAGCCGACTTGCTCCCTTGGAGCGTTTTGCACAATTATGCATAATTTTAAAATACACACGCTGGGTCTAAATGAGGGTCTGAATGAGGGGTGGGAGGGCACATGTGACCACCTGCGAGGCTCACTTGTTGTTAGGGTCGCGTATCGCGGGCAAGGGCTGCGGAACGAACCGGCGAAAGGAATGGGACTTTTCCTCGCCCCATTCTTCTCGCCGGCTAGTTAAAATTTCATTACTTTGACGGTTGTCAAATAAGTGGTAGAGTAAAAACGTTTCCTGCACTCTTATCTTTCTTTTCGCACTCTTCTGTTTTTTTTTTTTTTTTTTCAGTCACTTGGATATAATTTTGGCCCTTGAGGAGTATAGCTCACTTAGTACAAAAAAGCGCACTTTTCTTTAGCCACGTTTGCATAAATACAGTAATATACAGCCATATATAGATGGACCTATAACCAGGGGGACTACAACCGGGATTTTACGGTAACCGGGAGTTCTAAGAGAGCTCGAATTAGCGAGGTCTAACGGAGAGTCTAAAATTGGGGGGACGGGGTGGTGACGGTTTACGATCGTTTCGATACAAATGGAAGTCGATTCGATACACATCTAACACATCTAACCGCAAACATCTAACCGAAAACAGGCCAACGTAAGTGTTATTTAGGCTGACCAGAGTGCTAACTCAGGCTCACCTCCTGACTCTCACGTCTCACCTCTATTTTTAACCCTTTGTCTGCCAACGGCGCATATACACGTCCAAAGTGGTCGTGCGCTTTGTACCGCTTGTGACGTCATCAATTTAAACGTCACCAGATATTCTTGATAAGCAGATAGACTAGTTGAGCTACAATAGGTCTATCCACACAACAGGCTTTTTTTTTGGATATCGACGGCCGAGAAAAAGGAAAGGAAAGGGGCAAGAAAAAAAGTTCGGAACGGGCGATGGGTAAAAAAAATTTTGGCTTATGCGTGTGTGCCAAATTAAAATATTGCATGTATTTTTGGACCTAATCTTGCGGAAATCTATCTTTTTGGTAAAAAAAAATAGCTCTCTCAGCAAATCTATGGCCCATTTAGCGTCATGGCAGCCAAAAAACTGAGTTAACGGTTAAAAACGGCATTTTTTGGTGAAAATTGGGCAGTTAAAGGGTTTACTCACAGATGACAACAACCAATGACAACTTCGCTCCCAGGGTCTCGCTCCTTCTTGCCCCCCTGGAGCGAGAGAGAGAGAGAGAGAGAGAGGGGGGGGGTTGGAAGAACAGAGATCCTGGGAACAAGGTGGCGTTATAACGCGGAGTTGTTGGAATCTCGGTTAATTTTCGGCAATTTCTCAGTTGCATTTAATTTTGCAGTTAACAGATAAAATAATAAACACAGTGATCTCTCAGTTGACAGTTAAAACTTTGACCAATTCTCACCTATGGTTTAAACCTCATCCAACCCCCACCCCCAACCCCCCAGATATAATGGCTAGTAAAAAAGATTCACTGAGCCACTGATCACAAAGCTAAAGATGCATTATTCAAGGTTTAGAATTTAATAATACTCAATATTTTATAAAACAAGAACATAGTTGGGGGGGGGGGGGG